>NW_017674454.1:0-80506 GCF_001879085.1 Nicotiana attenuata
CCGAAAGCATACCACCTTAAACACCCCATCATCCCACGATAGATACTCTAAAATTTCCATGTGCCACCAAGCAAACCCGAATATCACCAGTCGATCTAACAAGAAAGTGTCGCAATATTACCGAAGTGCCATCAACTTAATCACATTACCCTTTTTCTGAACATATACTATCGTCAAATCACTTCCAATTAGAAATATCATTCCCTTAACTATCTGAGGCTACCCGTTGCTCAAGAGTTTTATGAACTCCCTTTCAGAACTGAACTGTAGCCTAACACACGCAAGTCTTGGTCCTCCACAACATACCGCATATACCATATCCTCTGAGGATAACATGAAAACTTTATCTCCCTTCCGAGCCACAGACATCTACGCACTCAACTAGTCAAGAACTTTCCATTGGTCCCATCTAGAAGAAAAATCAATGTACATCCCATGCTCCGCACGCCCATAGAAAATATACATCTCCAAACCACGGTAAGACCCAACAAGAACTCTCCCAATTCCATTTGCACAAACTTAATTGCCAGGACTGAATCCTTCTAACTAGACCAAGCTAAGCAAGCCGTCGAAACCCAAGAGCATTGCTGCGAAATACTTGTACGAACTCATTACCTCGAACACACACAAAGTATTAATCATATCCTTACCGTACCGATCCGGTCTACTATCAGGCTACCCCATCTATCTAAATTTCCTTCTGATTCATCTTCAACATGATATTTCCCCTTTCTGTAGCACCACAATTCCTCAACCCAGGCTTAACACACGAGACCCAAGCATAAAACCACACTGTCCGAAACCCATAAATCGCTGAATACTCCCTTAAATATTCCCCGAAACACCACATTCCAGAATACTTTACTCTGCAGAACTTCCTGCGAATCTAAATCCGTTACCTTTACTTTCCTGATACTGGTACATAGAATCCCATAATTAACATAGAAATACCACAAATCTGGACCTCTTCCAATGAAAACACAGTTTCTAACCACACGCGCAACTTTAAAATACCCGATTGTTCTCTGTAGAATCTTGAACATATTAGAGCCATCCTCGCAAGTCATTCACCCTTATTCAAACTGCAATTTACCTGACCTAACGAACAGAACCACCCGTGCCTCACTGGCACTCCGATACCGCAGAAAGAAATCCTCATCCCAATACAACCAAGCAACTTCCTGCTCTATGCACTGAGCATTCTTTACCAACAACAACTCTAGACATTCTATGATTCTCACACCCTATGAATCATAATATAACCTTTGTCAAAATTTTCCTTTACTCTAGCCATAGCTAATTCACTCGCACGCCCCAAACTGGAACCAACATGGCACCTAACTGTGCAATCAACTGCTCACAGCAGACTCCCCCACTTGGCTCGAAGCCATAGATCAAGATACACTCAATAACTCATAACACTTTTACTCTATTGATGCCACAATACCGTAGTGAGATTAAACTCAAATCATTTATAAGTTTGTGAAAACACAGATCATCTAGTACTGTAAATCTTCTACAAATCTCGCGTTCATCGTCGCAACAGTTAAGCCCACTCTCTCTTAAGCGACCCGAAATTTCAAATGTCAACACGTACTTTTCAATTACACATGAGATCTTCTAACATACACATAGGGATCACACCACTTCAAACACTCCGCAGGAGATAACCCACCTGCTTCGCCTCAATATAACATTTTTGTATACCTTCCACCGTCATAAGTTGTCCGTAGTCACTTAGTCTTCCTGAGTCTAAACTCATACCGCAACATGGATTTTACTTTACTCACAACCAGAAAACATGAAAATATCCTTCACACGCTCATAACTCGGGGCTATACCTCGAATCACGATGGAATTCAAATACCTAATAGTTCTCTTATCATCCAACAGACCTTCGTCGTCACTTCCAAGTCACGTAAATATATCTCGCCGTGCTAACATACTCGTCACATGGCTATCCAGCCCTCACTTCCACTAATAGGGACAACACCGAACATATAAGTTCAAAACACTTACTCACACAATCAGCACCTCGGTGCTCAAGCCATAGGCAAAGATCCGACCTCAAGTCCTTCAGACTGACCCAACATCAACTCACAGGAATCACATCTCGCCCCTCGATCGGGCAATCACAAGCCATCAAGGCACATCTGATACTGAGCGCTCATGCGCGCATACGAACGCGTGGAAGGAATTTCAAGAGTTACTTTTCAAACTGAATCAAGGACGCACGATAAGAATTCAAGAATGTGAAGTTTTCCTAAAGGTTCTGCAGCCTCTCGAGGATAAATACAGACGTCTCCGTACCGATCCACGAGACTCTACTAAACCTGCTCATGACTCGTGAGACCTATGTAACCTAGGCTCTGATACCAACTTGTCACGACCCAAATCCCCGCTCTGGTCATGATGGCGCCTCTCGTGAAGACAAGGCCAGCCTACTAACCTATATCGCCTTTTCAAAAATCGTTAAACGTGAATAAGCAGTCTAAATATGATTTAATAATATTAATTAGCGGAAGTACAACCCAACAAAGCCCTAATCGGGCTGTCACAAATCACGAGCATCTATAAGAGTGTAAATACAACTACAAGGTCTAAAAATACACTGAACAGGAATAATGAACAATAGAGAGAGAAGCGGTGCTGCGAACGCTGGCAGTCACCTCGCTAAACTCCTATAGCTCTGCCTCCAATCAGCCAAAACTCGCTACCGGGTGAATAAATACCTGCATCTGCACACGAGGTGCAGGGAGTAAAGTGAGTACTCCAACTCAGTGAGTAATAAAGGTAAATAATAACTGAGCAGTAAGAAATCACGTAAAACAAACCGTCATGCTGTATTGAGCAGTGTAAAACCCCTTTTTAGAAAACAGTGAAGCTGTGAAATCCTTAGAAAACATCTTGGCTCAGTTTAAACCTCTTTTGGAAATAACTTTTTTAGCGGTTACGCAATTGAATGCAAACAATAGTGCAGATAAGCACAGAAATTCGCCCCTCGGGCACAACACTCAGTTTTCAAATAATGCTAGGCAATCAGGTAGGTATTGCATGAAATAGCACAGACAACAGATAATGGCAGACAAATGAAATAAAGTAAACACATAGAACAGTACCAGTACCGCTACGGCGTGCAGCCCAATCCATATATCGCTGCGGCGTGCAGCCCGATCCATTTATCGTCGGCGGCGCTCACTGGGGGTGTGCAGACTCCGGGAGGGGCCCCTTACGGCCCAAGCGCAATATCAAGCCATCTCGTGGTGTACATATCTCAGGCCCTCGGCCTCATAATCAAATTAGTATCTCACTGCTGCGGCGTGCAGCCCGATCCAAAAGTATCCTCACAATACAGGCCCTCGGCCTTACTCAGTCAAAAGTCACATAAGCCACTAGGGCAACAGTAAAACATGATGCTCACCCCAAATATTATTGGAAATATCATTTCAAGTGTTAAAGCAAAATAAACTTGGCTGAGTCTTAAAGATAGTGGAAAATACATGACTGAGTTCAGGTATAAAATCAAAACAGTGAGGAAATATCAACAACAATCCCCGAAGGGTTCAAATAGCTGGCACTAAACCCAAATATGGCAATCAGCCCAAATTATGATGATAACAAGTAAATTTCAGTCAAATACGCAATAAATTCATCAATCGGGACGGACCAAGTCACAATCCCCAACGGTGCTCTACCCCATGCTCGCTATCCGGCGTGCAAGTCACCTCAATATAGCACTACGATGTGCAAATACGGGGTTTCAAACCCTCAGAATATCATTTACAATCATTACTCACCTCGAACCGGCGAATTCTCTAGCTCGCGATGCCTGTGCCCCTCAAATCGGCCTCTTCGCGCGTCGAATCTGACCAAAACCAGAACGAATACGTCACAATATGCTAAGGGGACAAAACCCAATCGAAAAATATCAAAAATCCTGAAATTGGCAAAACCCGAGCCCCGGGCCCACTTCTCGAAACTCAAAAATTTTCACATCAACGGGTTCCTTATGTTTCCACGAGTCCATACATATCAAAAACTCTCAAATCCGACCTCAAATGGCCCTTCAAATCCCAATTCAAAATCTAAAAATCCCAAGCCCTAGTTCTTCCATTTTTAGCTAAATTTCCATGAATTTCTAGGTTAATTTCACAATAAAATCACGTTTTTGGCTCATAGAACTTACCTCCAATCAATCCTCTTCGAATCCCTCTTCAATTTCTCCCAAAGAGCTCTCAAAATACTCAACAATGGTGGAAAAATGACTTAAGCTCGCGGATGAAATGTTTAAAAACCTTCTGCCCAGCTTCTAGAACCCTTCTACGCGAACGCGGTCAAATCCCCGCGTTCGCGATGCACAAATATTTCCTTGACCAAAATTACCCTTCGCGAACGCGTCTGCACACCCGCGAATGCGATGCTTTGGGCCTCTGAACCTACGCGAACGCGATACCTTATACGCGAACGCGAAGAGCAATGTCTCTGGGATCTTCACGCGCCAAACATCACTATGCGAACGCGACCCATAACACGCGAACGCGAAGCACAACCACCAGGACCCTCCGCGAACGCGAGACACCAGACGCGAACGCGAAGCACAATCTCAGGGCCACCCAACACATCCTAAAACATCATCCAAACTTGTTCCAATCATCAAAACACCTCAAACAACACCAAAACCATCAATTCACATCGAATTCAAGCCTAAGTTTTCCAAAAACTTTCGAAACACGCATTTGATCAAAAACCCGACCAATACACCTCCGAATGACCTGAAATTTTACACACACATCCCAAATCATATAACGAAGCTACAGCAACTCTCGGAATTCCATTCCGATCCTCGGATCAAAATCTCACCCATCAATCGGAATTCGCCAAAATACTAACTTCGCCAATTCAAGCCTAATTCTACACCGGACCTCCAAAACCACTTTCGATCACACTCCTAAGTCATAAATCACCCCACGAAGCTAACCAAATCATAAAAATTCCGATCCGAGCTCATATACAAATAGGTCAACTCTTGGTCAAACCTTTCAAATTCAAAGCTTTCAACTAAGACTGTTCTTCCAAATTCATACCGATTTCCGAGAAAACCAAAACCAACGATTTACATCAGTCATAATGCATCATAAGGGGCAAGTCATGCCTGAGAGCTGGAGATCAGAGTGCAAAAGCTCAAAACGACCGGTCGGGTCGTTACAATGGCAGGTTTAGACGGGTTATGGGTTATGGGTTAATTTAATTGGGCTGGGGTGGAAATTGGGCTAAGGTCCGAAAATTAAAAGAGGCTATATGTTAAATACCCAATTAATTTGATAAAATAATTTATAAAAATAGCTAATAAATGATAAAAATGCTATTTATGCATGAAAATAATTTAAAATAATTACTTAATTTATAGTAATATAAAAAGTCATTTTTCGTGCAAATAATGTAATTATGCATATAGGGGATATTATTGCAAAATTATTACAATTACAGCCCAAAGATATAAATATAATTATGCATAAAATTATTAAAGCTTAATATAAGTATAAATGATAAAAATCAAGTAATAACTCATTATAAAGTTATTTGTGATGTAATTAGTAATAATTTAGATAATAAAGTGCTGGAATAAATTAATTAAAATTCTTTTTTTAACAGAAATTTATGAAAAATAGTGGTTCATGTTCATGCACTATTTTGAAAGTATATATGCATTTTAAAAATATATGAGGGGAAATTCGGTATCAACAGTGCTTGGGAAGGTGTAGTCACTATATTCAAATGTATCCGACCCATCCCGCAACCTACATTACAACCAAAATAAAGTCCTACTTGATCTTTGACTGAATGAGCTCAATTAGTAGAGTATTACCCTACGGTCAATCATATGGTGCGTCTTATGTGGCACATGAATTTTAGTTGTGAGAGTGAGTGAATTGGTTCTATCTTGAGTTCCCATTTCTCCTTGAATTTAATTTTGTGTGGAACTACTCTCTATCTTTGGTGTGAGGGGCATATGATTTGGTAATTTGCAAAGGAAAGGTAATGTCTTTGGTCTCTGTGTTAGAGTAAGTGATCAGGTTTTTGGAAAATATGTGGTCTTTTTGAGTCGAGTCTTCAGGCTAGGATGTTATGATAGGGTGTTTAGTATGCATTAAATATTTTTTGCATGATGCATTAGGGAAGTTGTCTAATAAGAAGGTTATCTTTATGTGAAGTGCAGTTTGATTGCTCGAGAAGAGCAACAATTTAAGTGTGGGATATTGATGGTAGGCTAGAAACCCGTATTCTAGTCATAGTTTCACTCTAATTACTGCATTTAACTTGTGTTTGAGCTTAAATGATAGTGAATTGTACTTATTATGCGTTTCATGCCTTGCAGGAAGTGATTCCGAGTTAAAATATAATCGGGAGCTAAATCGAACAAGTTAGAGCTTCGAAGTCTAAGTAAAAGCCCAAGGAATTAACCAAGATCGCGTTCGGGAGCCAAGTCTGGATGTCAAATAGTGAAGAAAATGAAATACTCTGTAAAAAACCCATTGTCGCGCCGCATGGGGCGGCGCGACAGTGTACAATTCTGTCTTCCCTCAAAAATTCACTCTCTAAACTTTTCCACTAGCACACTGCATGGCGCGGCTCGTCTGTACTATTTTCTTAGAGTTTTTTTATGTTTTGGCTTGGAAAGGGTACTCCTACATGGTATAAATACACCAACAAGATGTTTTTGAAGGGATTTTTGAACTTGGAAGCTTTTGGAGAGCATTCGAGGTTACAAGACACAAGATTTCGTTATCTTTCCATCAATTCAATATGGGAAATTGGATTGTAACTTTAGATTGATGTTTTCTTACTCTAATTATGTTTGTGATGAATGTCTCCATGATTATGGAGTATTTTCGCTTAGGGTTTGAACGAATATGGTGTTTTGATTGCTATTTGTGGATTTTAACTCTAGTTCTTTGCTTGAATTTGTTTATGGAGCTTTAAATTATTGGCAATTTTATTCACCGGTTTATTTAATCGAAAGAGGAATATGATTATCTTGCATTATTTTGTTTGGTTTAATTCAGTGATTCTCTTAAGTAATCGAAATTATCTTATTGAATTGTGGATTAAATCAAGTTAGGAGAATATTCGAGAGACCTTCTCCTGAAGACTAAACTATTAACGCATGCTTGTATATTTTCACAGTGCTTATATTAGTTCACGTCGTAGAGTTAAGATTTAATCGAGAGAGGAGTCTTGACTGCACCTTTGAATTAATCATCGAGTGAATCATTAGAACATTAGAGTAAATTGAACTATAGTTGGATCCCAAATAGCCATCTTGTACCTATTATGTCATGATCCTTATTTCTCACACTAACAAGAAACCAATTCTGCTAATCTCTATTTTGTTGCAGTCAATTGTCAATTACTTTACTTTAGTAGTTAATCGTAGTTCTAAATCATTCCAAATCAAGTTTTGATCATTTGAATAGCAGTTAAACCAGAAATTACTAGAGCATTATTTAAATCCAATCCTTATGGAGACGATAATTTTACTATATTATGTTTGGCTAGCGAACATTAATTTTGTGTTGTATTTTGTGCTTGTCAAAATTTTGATATCTTAAATGGGTCCTAAAGATGAAAAGACACTTTGGTATTTATAACATAAAAATGAAGCAAAGAACGTCAAAGTATGTAGTTAATAAATTTGAAGGAAGTACTTCAACATGTTGGGAGAAAGTACTAAGAGGAAGGATTAGGAATGAACAAATGCTAGTTTAAAAAAAAATTCTTTCGAAAAGAATAAAAGAGCAAGTAAACTAATAAAAAACTGAAACATAAGATAAATACAAGAAAAGATAAGAAGAAATGAGTCTACCCTCCATAGATTTGCTATCTTCTCATACAATAAAACTAATAATTCTTACTGCTTTAGTCATTCCACCAATTACTCGTCGATAAAAAAAATGAGTAAATTCAGCTAATCTTCTTATCCCACAGACTAAGAATCTTGTATAAAATGTGTAACAACCCTGCCAGTTATTTTAAGTATTAGAGCCTTGTTTTTCTATTTGATGCTTCTTGTTTATTTGTTTGATATTTTGTTACTTGCAGGGATGGTCAGTTTGGTTTCGGAAAGGTTTGAGAGTGAATTGGAACATTTAGTTTTATTTTTGAAAGCTTAAGTTGCTAGAGTTGATCAAGGTTTAACTTTTGAGTAAACAGCTCAGATTAGTGATTTGGTGGTCGTAGTAGTTTCGTATGGTAATTTTGGACTTAGGCGTATGTTCGAATTTGGATTTAAAATTTTCTAGAAGATTTGACTTTATGACGAGCGCAAAACACAACACGAATTAATGCTCGCGAGCCAAAGATAGTATAATTTAATTATCGTCTCCACAAGGATTGAATTTAAATAACGTTCAAGTTCAAGTAATTTCTAGATTAAACACTATTCAGGATGATTAACTCTTTGATTGGAATGATTATAAACAAAAATTAACTATTAAAACTATAGCCATTAACAGTTGATCAAGGAGAACAAAAATTGAGCAACATAGAAATATCAGTGTGAGAAATAAGGGTCGTTACAAGATATGTGTAAGATAGCTATTCGGGATCTAACTCTAGTTCAATTCACTCTAATGCTCTAAAGATTCTAATGGTAGGCTATAATTACATATTTTAGTCGCTTATATCACTCTAATTCACTGCACTTTACTTGTTTTGAGCTTTAATTGATAGTGTTTTGCACTAATTGTGTGTTCTATGCCGTGTTGGAGTGGTTCCAAGTGATGTAGATTTTATGGAGCGAATTCGAGCTATTTGAAGGTTTGAAGTCTGAGTAAAAGCCCAAAGGATGAAGCCAGGATCGCATTCGAGGGTCGAGGACCAAGTCTGGACGTCGAAAATCAAGTTTGAAGAATTACTCTAAGAATTTTCCACAGCCGCGGCACGTGGAGCAGCGCATGGGGCACCGCGGCTGCACAAAACCTGCTGCCTTCAAAAGTGGTAGCTTCCTAAAGATCCCCGCTACTGCCCCGCCTGGCACATCTCCCCATGCGGCGCGCTTGTGCAATTTTTACAGAGTAGATGTCCTATTTCGGCTAAGAGAAGGTGATTTCGTTTGGGCCCGACCCCACTTGGTATAAATACATGGGAAGACGTTATTTTCTTGACCTTTGACATATTTTAGACTTAAGGAGGCTAAGGAGGAGTTAGAGAAGCAAAAGCTCAAGGATTTCATCATTCATTCCTCACTCAAGACCCGAGTTTGGATCGTTTTATGTATTCTTGTACTTTAAACATATTTGTGATGAATTTTTCCATAACTATGGAGTAGTTCCCTTTAGGGTTTGATGGATTTGGTGTATTGATATTTTTTTGTGGATTATAACTCTAGTTTTATGTATTGAATCGTTTTGGATGATTTAATTATTGCATATATATTAACTTGTTCAAGTAATCGAGAGAGACATAACTTGTGATATCTTTGCATTATATTGTTGGTTGAGTTCAGTAATTCTTCTCAGTAATCAAAATAGGCTAGTTGAATCATTGATTAAACCTAGTTAGGAGGATAATCGATAGAGGTTCTCCTAAAGACCAATCCACTATGCATTCTTGCATATCTTCACAGAGCTTAAATTGGTTCATCTTGTGAGGTTGAGACTTAATTGAGAGAGGAGTTTCTGCTAAACGTTTGAACTAATAATTGAGTGAATTCGAGAGACTCACTTGAATATTAGAAGTGAATTATCTAGAGTTAGATCCCAAACAATTATCTTGCACCTATTCCATCAAAACCCTATCTCCTCCCATTGATATCTTTCTTTACTTATTCCTTTGTTCAATTGTCACTAGTCAATAGTTTAGATTCTTAGTTAATTTTAGTTAGAAATCATATAGTTCTCAACTATTGATCATCTTGGATAGCAATCAATCTAGAAACTACAAGAACGTTGTTTAAATCCAACCCATGTGGATACAATATTATATTATACTATATTCGACTAGCGAGCATATTTAAGTGTATGTTTTGCGCTCGTCAAATTTTGGCGTCGTTTCCAGGCATTGGCAATCAATAGTGTTTGATATAGTTTGTAGTGCTAATTTAGGAACTTTTTCCTTTTTATTTATTTTTCCCTTTTGACGGTTGGTGTTCTTTGATTGTGCGCAGGTTACAGGTTAGATTAGTGCATGACTGGATCTTCTGGGAAAGAAGTTCTACCATACGAACCAGAGATAGAAAAACAACTGCGACAGCTGAGGAAGGAAAGAAATCTCATCGAGAATTTAGAGAAGGTTGGGCAATCCTCAACCAGAGAAACTATGGCTGGAGACGATGATGATAATGTTGATTTGGATGCAAGAGAGGCAGCCTAGCAACGAGAAAAACTGCACGGGATGCTGAGGAAGTAGCAATTAGAGATGCACAGATTATCTATGAAGAGGAGAGGGCTCGAAGAATTGCTCAAAATCAACCCTTTGCTGCAACCCAGTTCGGAAATATAGCTACCGGTCCTGGGAGATCACTTGGCAATTACGCTAGACCGGTCTACAACCAAGGATTATCAAGTGTGAGGCCACCTCAAATTGCAGCTAACAATTTCGAGTTGAAGCATGGGTTGCTCCAAACCCTTCAGAATTATTGTGTCTTCAGAGGGAAGATGAAGGAATATCCAAACACATATCTAATGGACTTTGAGAAGATTATGAACACCTTTCAATACAATGGTGTGTCACAAGATGTAGTTTACTTAAGGGCATTCTCCTTCACACTCAAATATGATGCAAAGCAGTGGTTTCGAAGCTTGCCTACGGGATCGATTAGAACATGGGATGAGATGACCAGAAATTTTCTTGATAAATATTTCTAAACAGCTAAGACGGGCAAGTTTAGAAGAGAAATCCATAACTTCTATCAGAAAGAGACTGAAACTATGTTTGAAGCATGGGAGAGGTTTAAGGAGATAGTGCGAAAGTGTCAACATAGCGGAATCGAACTCTGGATGCAACTCTAGGAATTTTGGGATGGATTAAACTGGCCTCACATAGAACATTGAGCAATGCATATGGAGGACCGTTGATGAAGATGACTTCAGATGAGATAGTTACAATTCTTGATGAGTTGTCTGAAGATGCAATTTAGTGGCCCTCTGAGAGTGCTAAAAGAAGAAGAAGATCAACTGGTGTTCACCAAGTTGATAATAATATTTCTATACAGGTACAGCTTGATGCCATGGCCTAAGAAATATGAAAGCTGACCTTAGCCACAATACAGAGTGAACCTCATCATCTTGTGATATATGTGGAAGAGGGCACCCTACTCATGAGTGTCAAGCCTCAACTAAGGAAGTGAATGTTGTGGGTGATTATACTTCAATGCAATGAGTCAGAAGCACCCCAGTTTTTCATTGAGTTCACCTGGGGGCACTGCAAATACATGGCAACAAAACAACCCCAAATTTCAAGGACAAAGAGATCCTGGTTTTGTGAATCAGCAGAGGCAGCAGTTTCAGCCTCAACAGCCCAATCAGCCTAGTCTAGAAGATCTTATTAAGGCCTTTATTGTGAAAACTGATGAAAGATCTGAAGTACAAGGGGCAGAAATTCGAAATCTACAGAAGTAAGTGGGGAACATTGCAACAATATTATCTAAGAGAGTCCCGGGTACTCTGCTCGCTGATACTGAGAGAAACCCCAAAGAAATAGTGGATGTTGTGACCTTGAGAGGTGGGCAAGTATTGAAAGATCCCACCCCAGTCCAAAACGATGTGGAACCTAAAAAAGGAAGTGGGGAGCAAATGAAAATTGATGTTGATAAGGAGAAGAAAGGCAAGAAGGGAGCTGAGAAAAAGGAAGAGAATTCGAGAAGGGAGGAACCTGAAGAGAGCAAGACATGCCTGCTTTACCTTCCCCCAGAAGCTATATAGAGAAAAGTTGGACAAGCAGTTTAAAAGATTTCTGGATATGCTGAAATAGGTTATTCTAAACTTACCATTCACAAAAGTGCTCTCACAAATGCCAGCTTATGCCAAATTCTTCAAGGAGATCCTGATAAAGAAGAGGAACCTCAGTGGTCAAGTTCATAGAGCATTGCAGCGCAATCTTGCAAAATAAACTCCCATAAAAGTGTGAAGATACAGGTAGTTTTACTATACCTTGCTCATTAGGCACTATTAATTTTGATAAGTCTTTATGTGATTCTGGTGCCTCAATTAACTTAATGCCCTTGTATATTATAGGAAACTGGAGAATGAGATTGGAGAGATAAGGTCAGCACCAATATCTTTGCAGCTGGCAGACCAAACGACTCTGGTACCCGAGGGGATAGTGGAAGATGTGTTGGTTCGGGTAGATAAATTTGTATTTTCTGTAGATTTTATAGTGGTGAAGATGGAAGAAAAAAAGGAGGTCCCCCTCATCCTAGGAAGACCATTCTTAGCAACGGGTAGAGCTATATTAGATATACACAAGAGAAAACTCATGCTTGGAGTGGGTGAGGAGACTGTGACTTTTGAGATGAATGTAGCAACGGGGGTGAAAAGGGATAAACCAACTGCAAGTGTTGAGTGAAAAGTGAAGAGTTCGAAAGAGAAGGCTGCAGTGAGTGAGAAGATAAGTGTGGGGTCCCCAAGAAGGCTGAGAAGAAGTTGTTTGCATAGATGTGTGCATTAATTCGGGCACGGGGAATGGAGCCTGACTTCGACTCAAACCCCGAGTAGATGTTCATGGAAGTTTCATCTACCTTTTGCTTTTTAATTGTGTGCCATGGGGACATGCCACACTTAAAGTGTGAGGTGGAGGATATTTGTATGTTGTATGTATATTAATTTTAGTTTCTTTTTGTTAGTTGTAGTAGTTAGAGATAGAAAAAAAGAAAAAAACATAAAAAAAAATTTGACTTTTTCCGGCCATGGATATCATCGACAAGTTTCTTGAGGGATTAAAGTCGAAGAAAAAAGACAAAAAGATTTTCTTTTGTTAGGTCGTGTAACAAGTCCCCCTCGATTGTTCTTTGTGTCGCGGTTCTTTTCCAAGAGTTTTATTTGAACCCGGTATAGTTAGTTTTTATTTTTTAGGAATAGGAAACCTTGTGCTATGATTTGAAGTGAAGGCAATATCTCTTGACTTTATTATGCCTTGAGAATAGTGAGTGCTTTAGTTGTGACGCTTAGACTCAGTTTTTGACTTTTGTATAAGTACCTTAAATTGTATGATCTTAACTGTGCTTAACTGCTTTGACTAGAGTATCTTGATAGTTCGATCCTGAGTGAATTATGTGCCATGTGTGTCCGAGGTTTTATGTTATTTGTGCATTGCATTTGATGTCTAGAACTTGACCCGTGTGTTTGCAAAACGAAACAGTAGTTTTATTCAGTCTTGGGAGTATCATAGGCGTCTTTGTAGAGCCAGTTATATGCTTTCACCCACCTAATTATTATGTATCTTAATTAACCCCTTTGTGCATGTAATCTTGTTTCTTTGGCAACCACATTACGAGCCTTACCCATTTGTTTGAATTGACCATCTTTTTGAACCTTGTACCTCTCGTTAGCACTTGAGTTTGTATTAACTTTGTAAAAGTTGAGGTGTGGAGTGGTTGGTTTGGCTTTTGAGTGGAACTAATGAAATAAAGAGAAAGGTACACTGTTTTAAAAAAGTAAGAACCACTTGATTGAAAGAGAAAAGAAAAAAAATTGTATGACTGTGAAAATATTCCTTGAAAGTGGTAACTCTTGATGTAATTGTGTTTAAAGAAGTTGGTAGTCGATGTGTATTGATATAAAGGTGGAGTTATGATTTGACATAAGTGTGGGTTTGGAACAATGAAATGTATGTATTAAAGTGCTTAGGGAGGTGTAGTCACTCTTTTAAATGTATCCTACCTATCCGCAGCCTACATTACAACCAAATAAAGTCCTACTTGATTCTTGATTGAATAAGCTCAATTAGTAGAGTAGTACACTACGGGCAAGCCTATGGTACATCTTTTATGGCACATGAATGTGAATTCTTTCTATCTTGAGTTCCTAATTGTTCTTGAATTTTATTGTGTGCTGGAACTACTCTCTATTATTGTCTGAGGGCACTTGATTCATGAAGGAAAGGTAATATTGTTGACCTCTACGTTAGAGTAAGTGAGTGGGTAATAAAAAATGCGTGGTGTTTTTGAGTCAAATCTTGAGGCTGAGATGTTGCGGTATTGCGCTTAATTTGTTTTAAATATTCTTTGTGTCACATCATACTCATCATATAGCCATCCAATCACTCATCGAGCCACAAATTTCACTCATAGGGACACTAATGGACTTATAAGTCCAAATGCACATGCTCACACAACTGAAATCCCCGTGCTCAAGCTACAGTCAAAACCTGGCCTCAAGTCCTCTAGACTGGCCCATCATCAGCACACCGAAATCACATCTCGCACCTCATCCATGGAATCATAGGTCATCGATGCACAGGTGATACCAAGCGCTCACATGCGCATACGAGTGCGTGGAAGGAATTCAAAGAGTTACGCTTCAAGTTGAATCAATGTTGCACGATAAGGAAAGAAAGATGGGAAGTTTATCTTGAATGCCATGTAGCCTCTCGTGATAGGTATGGATGTCATCATACCGATCCGGAAGACTCTACTTGACACTTGCTCATGACTCGTAGAACCTATGAACCTAGAGCTCTGATACCAACTTGTCACGACCCAAAATGCAACTAGTCGTGATGGCACCTAACCAACCCGCTAGGTAAGCCAATTGACAATAAACCAATTCCAATGAAATTTAATGAGACATATAAATAAAAGAAAATATCTAAGTCTTATAAACTTTCCAAGGACAGGTAGTACAAATCATGAGCTTCTAAGATTTAGAGTTTACAAAGCTAGTGAAAAATAAATACATCATCTGTCCGAATTATACATAAACAGATTTTTCATAAGTCTAGAGCTACCATGAATAAGAGGCAGCTATTACTAGAACGCAGGTGTGTCTTCAGTGCTAGATCTTGTCATACACAACAACATGAGCATCCAAGTCAGCACGCAAGGTGCAGAAGTGTAGTATGAGTACACCCGACCCTATGTACTCAATAAGTAACAAACCTAACCTTAGGTTGAAAATAGTAACGAGGTAGGACAAGGGTCAAAGTCCAACTCTAATAACCAGAAACGGTGCATAACAATATAGTAAAAGTGGTACACGAAGTAACTCAGAGATATGATCGATGCTCGGCTCATTCACAGTTACAGAAAAATAGACATGCTTTTCAAGTATAACAGTAAATCACAAATCTTTCACCAAAATCACCAAAAGCAAGAGTAAGTTTGAAAACTGTAATTTTTTCCAAAGCTTTCAACAGGTAATTATTTCATTTTCAAATGGCACGAGGAAAATACATCTCTATGCCTACATGTCAACATGAGAAAAATGCATCTCTATGTATATATGTGAAGTGTTCATGTCGAATGCGATGCAACTCAGTGATAAAACCATATGCATACTCTCAGAGTATCAATTCACTCAGTCCTCCCAGTCACTCAGCCCTCACAGTCACTCAGTCCTTACAGCCACTCAGTCCTCACAGTCACTCAATCCTCCCAATTAGTTGGCACTCGCACCAAGTAGGTACCTGCGCTCACTGGGGGTGTTTACATATTCCGGAGGGGCTCCTTCAGCTCAAGCGCTATAATAAGCCAATCATGGAATAAATCAATAAAACATCTATTGCGGCGTGCAGCTCGCTCCCATTATAAATCAATAATAGTTGTTGCGGCGTGCAACCCGATCCCATCAATATCTTCTGAATCAGGCCCTCAGCCTCGCTCAGTCATCGATCTCTCCAGTCTCTCGGGCTCACAATGTCATGAAAAATCAGCCAAAAAATATAATATATGATATATTAGTAAATGGTAAGTGAGATATGATATGCATATGAATGTGTACGACTGAGTATATAATTGCAATGTAAGCAAATAAATCAACAGAAGAAGTGACCTCAATGGGTCCCAACAGAATAAGCATGTGGCCTAAACATGGTTTCTAACATGGACCACAGCTCAATAGCTCTAGTACGTAGAGATTTCGTGGTTACAGATAAGATCAGGCAACTACACAGTACCACAGAAATAACGGAGTCATAATTCACACAGTACACGCCCACACGCCCGTCACCTAGCATGTGCGGCACCTCAACACCAAACACATAACACGTATATTCAGGGTTCATACCCTCAGCACCAAGTTTAGAAGTGTTACTTACCTCGGACAAGCCAAATCCAATACCGAGCAAGCCAAATGATGCTCCAAAGATGCCATCACGCGCGTACCGACCTCCGAACGGCTCAAAACTAGCCAAAAGCAACTCAAATACATCAAATAATACCAAAGGAAACAAACTAATCGATAAAGGTCGAATCTTTAATCAAAATCCCAATATCGACCAAAAAGTCAAACCCGAACATGTGTCTTGGAACCCGACAAAACTCAAAAAATTCGATAATCTATACAATTACGAGTCCAGCCATACTAATTTCACCGAAATCCGACTCCGAATCGATGTTCAAAACTCAAAAATTCACTCTATGAAACTTTTGACAAAACCCCCCCAAATATCACTTTTGAAATCATCAACCAATTGCCACAAATAAAGATAGATTTCATGAAATATAATAAAAATGAGTAGAGAACACTTACCCCAATTCATGTGATGAAAATTACTTCAAAAAATTATCCAAATCCGAGCTCTCCAACTCTAATATGACCAAATGAACAAACCCTTGATTTATATGCTTCCGCCCAGTTGTTCTGCCTCAATTCTCATGCCAAACGATCCCAAAACTCCCATTTGATGCCTCCAATGGATTCCAATCAAGTTAGACTTTTGAATCACTCCATTTGACCTTATAATGAAGGAGATACGTCGCTTTCAATAATTGCAAATAGTGCAAATTTTTAAATACGAATTCAGTGGTAATTTCGTAATTAATCTAAAAAAATCTCACAACCCAATTCTTAGTAAAATGACCATAAATTCCTCATACGATGTCGAAACTTGATGATTTTAGTTTCTATAGTTCCAAAATTATGATACGGATCTAATGCTTCAATCAAAACAAACATAGGAGCTCATTTGCTTAATCTGTTACCACTTATGCTTGAAGAAACGACGTCGAAACATAAAAAACGAGCGCAACACAACACAAACCTATCCTAAACTCACCCGAACCCATCGGGACCCCGTACGAACATACCAAAAAGTTCTATAACATAATACATACTTATTCGAGGCCTCAAATCACGCATAACAATATCAAAACTATGATTCACACCTCAAATCGAACTTAATGAACTTTGGATCTTTCAACTTCCAAAACTCGTGCCGAACCTTATCAAATCAACTCGGAATCAAATTTTGCACAAAAATCTCAAATGACATAACGAAACTATCAAAATTCTCGAAAACACAATTCGAATTCGATATCGTCAAAGTCAACTCTTGGTCAAATTTATGAACATTCCAAACCTTTAAATTTTCAACTTTCGCCAATTAGCGTCGAAACCTTCTAGAAATATCCAAATGCAAATCCGAGCATACGCCCGAGTCCAAATTCACCATCCAGACCTAATGGAACCATCAAAACTCCAATCCGAGCTCAAATGCTAAAAAATCAAACTTGGTCAAATATTCCCGCTTAAAGCTTCAACAATGAAATTCATTTTTCCAAATCAATTCCGAATAGCCTAAAACCAAAACTAACAATTCACACAAGTCATAATACATCATATGGAGCTACTCATGACCTCAAACTACCAAGCGAAGTGCAAATTCTCAAAACGATCGATCGGGTCGTTACAATAAAACACTGTGAAGGTATGTAATAATACGTTAATGGACTAGTCTTTTAGCAAAATGTCGCCCGAATATTCTCCTAACTTGATTTAATCAACAATTCAACAAACTTTTTCGATTACTTAAGAGAAAAATAAAATGAAATAATGCAAAGATAATCACCCAAAGTATTTCGCTTCCTATTAAATAATTTGGTGAACAAAATTACAATCAATTAAAAATTCCATAAATGAATTCATGCAAAATAACTAGAGCTAAAATCCACAAATATCATTCAAAATACCATATTCGTCAAACCCTAAAGTAAACTACTCCATACCATGGAAAAAGTCATAACAAATAGAGTTAGAGAATAAGAAAATATGAATTCAGTCCAAACTTGGTTGTTGAGTTGAGGAAAGAATGACGAATCTTTGTTCCTTAAAGTCTCCAATGCTCTCCCAATCTTCTGTAGGTCAAAACTCCCTTCAAATATGTATTTTCAGTGTATTTATACCAAGTACGAACATGCCCGTACGAAACTACCGTCTCTGAGCCGAAGTGGGAAAAGTTGTGCAATTTTGTACTAGCGCGACGCCCTACGTGCAACCCCATGCTCCACGCATAAGGGTTTTTTAGATAGCTAATTTATTTACTCTGTATGAATTTTGCACTAGCGCCCCGCAGCCAGGTAGTTTTTTTTCTCAAAGTTGGAATTTTCTCAATTTTTGACATTTCGACTTGGTCCTCGACCCCCGAACGCGATCGGCTTAATCATTTGGGATTTTGCTCGGACTTCAAAGCTCCTAATAATCCAACTTAGCTCCAAAATAGCTCCCTACACGAATCACATCCTACAAAGCATAATACACATAATAAGTACAAAGTACTAGCAGTTAGGCTCAAACAATTAAAGTATAGTAATTAGAGTGCAAAACGTAGTTAAAAATATGAGTTCCTAGCCTAACATCAACACCCCACACTTAAACCATTATCGTCCTCGAGCTATGAAACTACACTTCACATTGAGACGACTTTTTCATCAAACAACTTTCCTAACTCATCATGCCAAGAATATTTAAAATAGATAAAGCACCATGCCATAATATCCTAGTCTCAAGACTCGACTCAAAAGCACCAATTATTTTAAAATCCGCTTGCTTACTCTAACACATAAGTCAAAGACATTACCTTTCCTTCTCAAGTCATGAGCCCTCATACAAATAACAGAGAGTAATTCCACACACAATAAAATTCAAGAACAATGAGGAATTCAAGATAGAAAGAATTAGCTCACTCTTAGAATAAAATTTATGTGCCACAGAAGACGTATCATAGGCTTGCCCGTGGTGTAATACTCTACTAATTTGACCTCATTCAGTTTAGAATCAAGTAGGACTTTATTTGGTTGTAATTTAGGCTGTGGGACGGGTAGGATACAATTTGGATAATAGTAACCACGCCTCCCTAAGCATTTTAATATATATATATATATATATATATATATATATATATATATATATATATATATATATATATATATATATATTCAAACCCTACACTTGTGTTGGAACAAAACTTTTCCACTCTTCACAACATAATAACACCAAGCTCCAAATTCCTTTAAGCACAAACAAAGTAAGATTTACCAATAGCGAGTAATTTTTTTTATAATATATACAAACACCGAAAAAAAATCTTGTTTTTTCTTTCTAAGTCCTTATTTTTTTCTTTTCCAAAGCGCACCTTTCTTTTTTTTCAATTCCCTACAAGTGAATCTCACAATTTTTTCAAACAGTGCACCTTTCTCCTTTTTCTATAGTTTCACACAAAAACTAAATCGTACCACCAGTTAGCTTTTAACAAGCTCATAATAATTACAAGTGCTCAAGAAAAGCAAAAAGGTTCAAATAGATGCAAAGATAATCACCCAATGTATTCCTCTTCCGATTAAATAATTCGGTGAACAAAATTGCAATCAATTCAAAACTCTATAAATGAATTCATGAAAAATAACTATAGTTAAAATTCACAAATATCAATCAAAATACCATATACGTCAAACCCTAAAGTAAACTACTCCATAATCATGGAGAAAGTCATCATAAATAGAGTTAGAGAATAAGAAAACATGAATTCAATCCAAACTCGGGTGTTGAGTTGAGGAAATAATGATGAATCCTTGTGCCTTAAAGTCCCCAATGCTCTCCCAATCTTTCGTAGGTCAAACGTCCCTTCGAAAACGTGTTTCCAATATATTTATACTAAGTAGAAACGGGCTCGGACGAAACTACCCTCTCTAAGGGGAATGAAAAGTTGGAGACTATTTTGTACGAGTGTGCCACCCACGCACTGCCCCATGCGCCGTGCACATTGGGTTTTCCAGAGAGCTAATGTTTTTCCACTCTGCAGGAATTTGCACTAGCGCGGCGCCCCCCGTAGCGTGGTAGTGCATTTTTCTCAGAGTAGGAATTTTTTCTTAATTTTTGATATCCATACTTGGTCCTCGACCCCTGAACATGATCCTGGTTTAATTCTTTGGGCTTTTACTCGGACTCTAAAGCTCCCAATCATCCAACTTAGCTCCAAAATCACTCCTTACACGAAATCACATCCTACCAAGCATAATACTCATAATAAGTACAAAGTACTAGCAATTAGGCTCAAATACAATCAAAATGCAGTAATTAGAGTACAAAATATGGTTAAAACGTGAGTTCCTAGCCTACCAATACTCTATTTGTCGAAAATTAGCAATTTGAAGAACTAAAGAGTTTATAGGTTTTATCGATAGTTGATTTTGATGTTATCGGGTTTCGATTGGTATATCGAGACCTTGGATAGGTTCATTTGGTTAGATGAAACATATGTACAATGTTTGATTGTGATCCAATATGTCTAAGTGTGATTCGAACGTATTCGGCGAAGTTGAAAGGTTTGGAAGTTAATAGATGGATTTAATCTTCGATTCATGGTTTCTGTTGATGTTTTGAGCCTTGGAATAAGTTTGAATTAGGTATATGGACTTGTTGGTATAGTTAGACGGGGGATCGGGTGTATTTTGGGACCATTTGGGAGTTGTTTAGTATTTCTGGTTCTAGTGCATCATACCTGCGAAGGGAGGTGCACATGTGAGAAGTTGCACCTATGATTGGTCGCTCGCACCTGTGAAGATGGCCTGGTCATGTGGATGGCTCCATCTGTAAAGTGGGAGCGCAGGTGCGAAGACACACTTGCAGAACTTTACGTGCACATGCGAGAAAGAGGCAGGCCTGAGTAATATGTACCTGTAGAATGAAGGTCGCACCTGCGAGTCCACAGATGCGGCAGGTGCGTCGTAGATGCAAAGGGAGGCCGGTGGTAAGGTAGCCCACAGATGCAAGGCTGGTGGATGCAGAAGCGTTGCCGTACCTGCGGCTAAGCATGAGTAGGTGCGAGGATGCCTGACATGAAGGTTTATATCGAGTTTTAGCCCACTTTTCACTATTTTAAGTTTTGGATCTCAGGAAGAGGCAAGACAATTTTGGAAGAGCTTTTCACTACAAATTTGAGGGTAAGTTATTTCTACTTGGCTTGGATTATATATCTTGATTTCCTATGGACTTTTGATAAATAATTTATACTCGGATTTGACTATATATTTTGATTCCCCGTGGATTTATACACTTAGAAGATTGAATTACAAAGATAAATTTGGGGTTTTTGTCTACGCTTTAAGGGAGTGTGATTTTGGGGTTTGAGTACTAATTTGGATTCGATTTTGAAATCTAGCCATATATTTGGACTCGTGGGGTTATGGGTAATCGGGATCTACCCTTAGACTCGGGTTTTGACCATGTGGGATCGAGTTGACTTTTGTTGATTTTGGAAATTTGATTAAAGATTGAAGCTTTATTGTTTGGAATTTGATTCCAATAGCTTTATTTGACATTATTGAGTTATATTTGACTAGATACGAGTCGTTTAAAGGTGGATTTGAAAGAAAAAAGCAATTGTGAAAGGTTGAAGGTGGTAATGGGTGGAGGTAAGTCTCTTGTCTATCCTTGTAAGAGGAAATTCTTCCATAGGTGATCTATTCGCTACTTGTTACTTAATTTAGTAGCCATGTATATGCGAGGTGACGTGCGTATATACGTAGCTAGGTGATAACCATATCTAGTAGAGTTTGGCTTATAATTATGCCTTGTTTAATTATGTGAATTTATTATTCATGTTTCATTAATTGCATGACTGCGTGATGACTCATAATTATGATTTAGAAGCATGCTTACTTAATTGGGCATATAGGATTATTTTACCATGTTGAGCTTTCTTATTAAGCCGTAGTCATGTACTTGTCTTACTTGAGTCATGATTTGGTGGTTTAATGACTTAATTTACTCATGTTAAATGTTGTGACTAGACTTTAAATGTTGAAATAGCTTGTTGAACCGTTGTGATAAATTGAATTTCATAATTGGCCATAGCCATATTTTAGCCATGTAAGCTTTTATCTACATTTCTATTGTTATGTCTGGTGCTTCTTAATTATATTATTCCATACACATATGCATGAGTTGGATATTGTGGAAAGTTGAGAAATTTGGCACTACAGACACTATAAGCAAATGTTGATTATTGGTAATTAATCATCGATATGAAATGATCAAAGCTTAGATATGGATTTGTTCCTTGGAATCAGGTGATTATCCATGTTACTTAAGGCCATGTGAGTGTAGGCACTTGGATTTTGGTACTTGATTTGCGCACGTGGCTTGGTGAGGCACATAAATTTGTGTTGTGAGGTTTGAGAAGGGATCCTGAGTGTGCATATTTATATATCTTAGACTCATACAGTGGCTTTTATATAAATATTGGTTGATACATATCATACTTTTATGTGAAGAATAAGGTATTTGATATCTGATTCGATCTCTTTTATCTGCAAAGCATGCCTAAATTCCATATGTACAATGTCTTTAGCTTTTGTATCTGTTTGATGATACCATGTTTTACTTTGTATCTTATTTATACTTTTACCTAATTATTGGACTATTAGTAAGTGTCGATATCGATCTCTCACCACTACTTGTTCAAGGCAAGACTTGATACTTACTGCATACTGTGATTTTGTACTCATACTATGCTTCTGCGTATTTTTGTACATGTTCTGAGGTAGGTACTAGTGGTACCCATCCAGCTCAGTAGGAGTATCTTGTTGGAGACTTCGTGGTGAGCTGTCTTACTTGATCTGAACTGCAACATATGGAGTCACAGCTTCTCCACTTAGCCATATATGTCTATTTATTTCCTTTTCAGACAGATGTTATTATTAGTTAAGACTATTTACTCTTGTTAGATGCTTGTGATATTGTGACACTTGGTTTCGGATATTGTGAGACAGTTATGGTTGCGTTTAGACCATGTCTGAGACTTGTGTATATCATGATACTATTTTGAGACTTATTTCGCTTTCATATCTATATAGTAACTCTGTTAATGACTTAATAATTAGATTCTACAATTATTGTTGAGTGTTGACTTACCTAGTAAGCGAGTTAAGCCCCATCAGGATTTTTGGTGGGATCTTGGATCGTGATAAAAAATATACATGTAAGCACGATTATTGAACCACCCCTTGAACATTTAGAGAGCTTTGAAGAATGCCTTAAAAATATATGTATGCAATTACTACCAACAAGAGTTGCTCAAAAAGCTTCATACTTTATACCAATGGAGTAGGAGGGTTTTGGGACAAAAAGCTTCATACTTTATACCAAGGGAGTAGGAGTATTGAGGGACAAAAAGCTTCGTATTTATATTAAGGGAGTAGGAGTATTGAGGAGACTATGATGAAATAGAGACTATAAGGTTGAGATGTGATGTTGAATATGATGACCACGTAGCGGGTATTCAAAAAGAAATTGGTGAAGCTTTAAAGTTGCACTTTTGAGAGACTAGAAGATTTTTATTTGATAGCTTTGAAAGTTGAAAGGCGCAAGGGAAGAAAATGATACAAGCCCAGTACTAGTTTATCTACTTGGAACAAAAGTTACAAAACTTAGAAGTCTTCAAGCAATTGGGGTGGATCTAAAGATGCCAAGCATGACCCCAAGGGTCAACCAGATAAAAGCAAGCCAAAAGTAGAAATAAAAGATACTTCCAAGACTTAAAACAAGTCTCCAAGTAATATGAGGTGCCTCAAATGTTAAGTGTTTGGTCACAACAAGCGATATTGTCCAATAAGAGAGCCATTATTGCTATAAATGATGGAGGCTATAAGACAGGAGATAGTAATCAAGAAAGGAAAGCGAGTGAGAATGAAGAAAGTGAAAGAGAGTTTAAAGAGTATGAGGATGATGAACCAATATGTTACCTAGTTGTAAGGAAAGTTTTGGCTATTTCAAAGGAAGATTAACATCATATAGAGAATCTTTTTCATGCTAGATGTAAGATAATTTGGGAGACACTATTCCTTGGTCATTGATAATGGGAGTGGTGCAAATATAGAAAGTTCTACCTTATTTGAGCAAATGAATTTTGCTACAAAGAAACACTTTTCTCCATATATGCTCTAATATCTAAATAAATGTGGAGAGCTTAAAGTACACAAACAAGTTATGATTAAGTTCAAGATAAGGAGATACAATAATGAAAGGTGGAGTGATATTTTTCTACTGCAAGCTTGTTATTTATTTTTGGGTCGACCTTAGTAATATGATTGAGAAGCAAATAATGATGGTATAACCAACAAGTACACACTTAAGAAGGATGGCCAAAAATATACTCTTCATCCCTTAACACCATTGCAAGTGAGTGAAGACTACAAGAAAATGAGGTAGTTGAGAGAAAAGGTAAAGAGTGAACAAAAGAAAGAAAAGAGTGATGATAAAGACAATTAAAGAGAGGAAAAATGTGAGAAAGAAAGTGACAAAGTAGTAAGGATTCAATCTTTATGTGAAAAAAGTGAAGAAGAGGCGATATCAAAAGTGATCTACCTTATTAGCCACCATAAACCTCTAAGGGAAGTTGCTCATAAGCCTTCTATCATTCTTATACGCATAAAGATGATTGTTTATTGACTAATAAAATTCTCTATACCTTACCTAGTTCTCTTTCTTCTCTTTTACAAGATTTTGAGGATGGTTTCCACGATGTGGTACCGAAGGAGCTTCCACTACTTAGAGCGATAGAGTATCAAATTGACTTCGTGTTGACTCTCAACTTCCAAACCAAGCCGACTATAGGGGCAATCCCGGAACAACAAAAGAGCTTCATAATCAAGTGGAAGAGCTTCTAGAGATGATATTTGTTCATGAGAGTTTGAGCCCGTGTGCGGTACTAGTCATACTTGCCAAGGAAAGATGAAAGTTGGAGAATCTGCATGGATTGTAGGGCCATTATCAAAATCCTGGTAAAGTATCGCCTGACCACTTCCTAGGTTGGGTGATCTTTTAGATGAGTTAAGTGGTCTTAATTTTTTTCAAAAATTGATTTGTGTAGTGGTTATTACCAAACCAGGATGAAATCTAGAGATGAATAGAGTATTCAAGGCTAAGTTGGTCTATATGAATGGTTGGTTATGCCATTTGATCTCTCTAACGTGCCAATTACTTTTATGCAATAAATGAATCATGTGATGAAGCCCTTCATAAGCAGGTTTATTGTTGTTTACTTTGATGATATCTTAGTGTATTCCTGGACACTTCATGAGTATATTGAACATATTGGGCAATTTTTTGAGGTACTTAGGCAAGAAAGGTTATTTGCTAATTTGAAAAAGTGTACCTTTTGTGTCGATAAGTTTATCTTTCTTGGTTTTTTTGTTAGTGCTAAAGGAATATTGGTTGATTAATCCTTAGTTAAGAAAATTAGGAATTGGCTTACGCCTAAGTCCTTTGATAATATTAGTAGCTTTCATGACTTAGCGAATATTTATAGGAGATTTTTGAGAGGTTTTAGTACTATTGCCGCAATTTTGACCCGAGTAATCAATAAAGATGAAAGAGTTGTGTGGGTCAAGAACAAAATAAGGCTTTTGTTGCCTTGAAAGAAGCCTTGAGTAGTGCTCCACTCCGGTGTACCATGAGAGAAGCAAGTAGGTCAACCTCTTTCAAATACACAACATGGATTTTGGCGATATAGTTGGACTCTCATGTCAATCCGAATGAATCATCCTTTCTACAAAGGTAAATCTTTGCCTGTTAGGGAAGAGGATAACAAATTCCAAATTCTGTCTCGGTAGGACATGTATTTCTATTACACAATTGCCTCGTTTTTAAAAGACATTTAAGATAGAACGTAATGCTAGTCAAGTAGGTATATGAGCGGTATTGATGCAACAAAAGAAACCCTTAGTATATGTTAATGAGAAGCTTAGAAGAGCAAGTTTAAAGTACTCCAATTATGATAGGGAGTTGTATGCTTTAGTGAGAGCCCTAGCTACTTGTCAAAATTACCTTTGACATATGGAGTTTGTAGTTAAGACCGATCATGATGCTTTGAGGCATCTTAGGAGCCAAGATAAATTGGGAAGTAGACATGCTAAATAGCTTGAATCCTTAGAGAAATTCCCTCATGTGATCAAATACAGGAAAGACAACAACAATGTTATAATGGATGATCTTTCTAGGAGGCATGCCTTGGTTAGTACTTTGTCTTGCAAGATGTTAGCACTTGAGTATTTAAAAGAGCTCTGTGCTAGTGATTGACTTTGGAGAGATTTATGAGAAGTGTAGGACTTTCAAGGCTTGTAAGAAATTCAGGCTATATGATGAGCATCTTGACAAGGAAGAGCTTAAGGAAAAGAGAAGGGAGGAAGCTCAACTTAGTGAAAATGGGAGGTTTTTCAAGGTTGAAGAATTTTTGCTTAGAGAAGGCAAGCTTTGTGTGTCCAGTTCTTCTTGGAGAGAGTTGCTTGTTAGGGAGGCATGTCGTGTTGATTTGATGAGATATTTTGATATTTTTAAGGCTTTAGTCATTCTTGAGGAACACTTTTATTGGCCTACGATGAAAGGTGATATCGTGTTGAATGCAAGCATGCAAAGTCTAATCTAATCCTTATTCCTTATACACCCTACTTCCTATCCCTCATGCACTTTGAATTAGCATTTCTATGAATTTTGTGATTGGTTTGCCTAGAACTAAAAGGGCAAAGATAGCATATTTGTGGTAGTTGATTTCATTCCATGCCACAAAAGTGACAATGCTACTCAAGTTCTTGAATTATTTGTGAATCATGTGCTTAAATCGCATGAGATTCATAGAACTATTGCGAGTGATAAAGATCCCAAGTTCCTTAGTTATTTTTGTGAAGGGATATGGAACAAGCTTGGCACCAAATTGACTTTCTCTACTTCTTGTCACCTCAAAGTCAATGGTCAAACCGAAGTGGCCAATATGACCCTAGGTATCATGCTTAGGGTCATGGTTAGTGGTAAAATTAGTTCTTGGAAGGAGCATTTGTCTTTATGAGTTTGCTTACAATCGCTCTTATCATTCTTTTATTGGCATGACTCTTATTGGGTATGTTTATGGTTTTAACCCCTTACCTTGGATCTAACTCTTTTATCTCAAGATGTTGTTGTGAGTTTAAATTACAAGAAGAGAGCCAAAGCCATGAAGAAGATCCATGAGAAGGATAGATTGCAACTTGAGAGAATAAACAAGATGGCAGCTACAAAAGCTAAAAGATAAGGGAAAATGGTATTTGAACCCGGAGATTGGATTTGGATTCATTTGAGAAAGACAAAATTTCCTTAAAGAGGAGAACAAGCTTCTAACTAGGGGAGAAGGCCCCTGTCAAGTCCTTGCGCGAATAAGTAACAATGCTTACAAGACAGATCTCCCTTGTGATGTAGTTGTGCACAATGTTTTGACTGTTAGTGACTTGTCTCCTTGTATTATAGATAATATTGGTGCAAATTTGAGGATCCTTTTTTTTTGTATAGGGGAAGATGATACGTCTGAGCCCGTACCTTCACCTTCTGTGCCTTTTACTCGTAGCCAAAAGAAGGAGCTACAAGCTTGTGGATTACTTTTGATGAAGTAGAAAGCTTTAATAGTTATTTTGGATAAGACCATAACATATTACACCATGCTTGAGTAAACGGACGATCATGATAGAGATATAGGAACCAGAGAAAAAAAAGTTGGAGAAGGAAACCCAAGTTCGTGCACTTTAATGGTGGAGCTGAATGAGTTCGTGTAGTTGGACAGAGTAAAAGCAAAAGAGTAACTGGGACAAACATAGAGCCGAACTCCTATTGGCTCCACGATTGGGGGTAAAGCTGCCACTTTTTGCTATTTCAGGCCTAAGTATATTTAAGGGCCTATCTTAGAGATATTTTTGATAATACTTACTATTTTTTAGCACTACTAAGTACTCTTGTTTCCCTTTTGGGAAGGGTTAACTAGCTTATGAACAAAGGTGTGAAATCTCTCTTTTATCATGTATTTTCTTTTAAAGCATTTATATTTGATTATTTACATTTGAGTATCGTAATTTAAATTACTAGTGATTATACTAATATTAGCGAATGAATTTCTGGTGAATCTCTTGATTGCTTTGTGACTTGCCTTAGGTTTTGCAAGAGAATCGATCTCTTGAGGAGCCTAATAGTTTAGGTGCTTTATTTAATTGTTCTAGGGTGCTTAAATTTCTTAATCTCTAATTGTTGCTAGTTCTTTATCAAATATTGTGGCTATCTTCTATCTTTTATTTCCTTGTTATTCCATATCCTTCATTTTGTATTGGATTCGTATAAGAAGCTTGTTCAAATGACGAAAATGAAAGGAAATGAGCATGACTAGACGAATAATTTAAGCAGAAAGCTCTTCACCAAATGATCATAGAATTTTAAAAAATAAAATAAACAAAGACCCTACCAAGTGTGACGACCCGACCCGACCTGTCGTCTCATGAGTTACTACCCTGTTCTTCCCATTTTCTGCTTTCTTATGTTTCATTATCGGTATTGGGTGCGTTAGAATTGATTTGGAATGATTTTGATAAGAAATGAGACACTTAGTCTCTTTTAAAAAGGCTTAAGTTGGAAAAGTCAACCGTATGTTGACTTGTGAGTTAGAAGGCTCGGAATTGAATTCCGATGATTCGGTTAGCTCCGGGTGATGATTTAAGGCTTAAGAGCGCAATTGGGAGTAATTTTGGAGGTCCGGTGAAGAAGTTAGCCTATTTTGGCGAAAGTAGTATTTTGGCGATTTCCGGTTGATAGGTGAAATTTTGATCCGGGAGTCGGAATGGAATTCCGAGAGTTGCTGTAGCTTCGTTATGTCATTTTGGACTTGTGTACAAAATTTGAAGTCAATCGGACGTGATTTGATAGGTTTCGGCATCGGAAATAGAAGTTGGAAGTTCTAAAGTTCATAAAGCTTGGATTGGAGGTTGATTCATGATTTTAGCGTTGTTTGATGTGATTTGAGGCCTAGAGCAAGTCCGTAATATATTATGGGACTTGTTAGTATACTTTGTTGGGATCCCATGAGGCTCGGCTAAATTTTGGAAGAGTTTTTGAAAGATTTTTGCCGTTTTGAGCATAAATGTAATGATCTAAAGGTTCATTTTTAGTTCTAGAGATCCAAATTTGATTCCGAGACTTCCGGAATTTTGATAATGAATTATAGGACTGATCTGGAAATTTTGGTCTAATTTCATCAAGTCGCGATTGAGTTTTTGACGCGAAACATGAGTAATTGTTTAACGAGCGAAATGGATATCGCACTGGGCAAATGAGCTCCGAATTGAGTTTCGATTGAAGGGTTGTGTTCGTATTATTATTTGTGACTCATAGGAACAAGAATCGTCTAATTCCGAGTTTGTACGAAGGAGTTAGAGCCTTTTTAGTGAAATTAAAGAGTGCTGGTGCATCAGGTCTGGTGTGGCACTTTTAGCGACCAGATTAGCACCTTTAGCGACCAGATTTGGGTCTTTAGCGACCAGATTTGCTTATTAAAAGCTGCTGCGTTTCTGCTCGTTTTTTTTACCTATTTTCTTGCGAAATAACACGGCTTGGGGCGATTTTGAGCAAGAAATCATGGGAAATCTTGAGTTAAGTCACTTGTGATTATTTCTACTCCATAATATTGAATTATCATCGAATAATCCGACTAGATTACATGTTTTTGAGGTGTAAATTGGGGATTTTGGACCTAGGAATTTGAAAATAAGATTTGAAGATTTGAGAGGTCATTTGAGTTCCGATTTTGGTAAACTTTATATGTACGGACTCGTGGCGAGACGAGGAATCCGTTGGTGTGATTTTCGGAATTTTTCGAGAAGTGGGCCCGGGGCTCGGGTTTTACCAACTTCGTGAATTTTAGTACTTTTCGAGTATTTTTGATTGGGTTATGTTTCTTTAACCCATATTTATGTATTTGCTATGATTTTGACTAGATTCGACGCGCGAGGAGGTCGATGCAAAGGGAAAAGGCATTGCGGACCAGTCTACGGCCGGTTAGAGGTGAGTAGTTGGTGTATATGATGGCCTGAGGGTTTGAAACCCCGGCTTATCACATTGTGACGCTATTGTAGGGCGTGACTCGCACCCCATGGCAGGTGCGGGATTGGTTATGACTGGGGATTGAGACTTAGTCCATCCCGAACAAGAATGTTTCTATATTGGCGACTGATACGCACCCTGTATTGAATATATCTGGGCTTATTGCCGTGTTTGGGGCCTTGTGCCGATCTGTAGCATCCTTAGAGGATGAATGTCATTGTGATAGCATGCTTTGTATAATCATTGATCTCAGTCCTGTGTTTAATCACTGTTATGAAATGCTAAGTCACTTTTCCTGAAGTTAAATATCTAAAGTATATTCTTCTTAATAAATTGGAAATTGGGAAATTAATTGAATCTGTTACGTGACTCATATGCATATTGTGGACTGAGTATGGATCGGGCTGCACGCCGCAGCGAATGGTATGATTATATTGCGCTTGGGCTGAAGGAGCCCCTCCGGAGTCTGTACACACCCCCAGTGAGCGCCGTCGACGTTAAATGGATCGGGCTACGCGCCGTAGCGGTCATGTGCATTGCATTGCATCCTTACATTATACTTGACTGATATATTTGAAGTTGTTTTGCTGTTGGTTCGTAGTTAGGTGTTGGACTGTTAGTTTTAGCTTTACTTTGTGGCATTTCGTGGATTTCTTATCTTCAGACATTTTATATGCTTATTACTCACTGAGTTGGTAGTACTCACCCCCTACTCCCTGCACCTTGTGTGCAGATTCAGGTACTTCGGGAGCTTAGTTGAGCTAGCCGCTGGTTTCCAGAGTTCCAGGAGTGGTCGAGGTAGCTGCTATGACGTCCGCAGGACCCGACTCCTCCCTTATCCCTTTATTATTTCCGTACTTTAGAACATACTTATTTTGAGGATTCTTGACTCTGTATTAGTTAGAGGCTCTAGACTCATGACCCCAGGTCTTTGGGAGTTACAGTTTATGTCAGTATTTCGTATTGTTTTAATTGAGTATTTCAACTATGAGTATTAATATTTGATTTTAAGTATCTGATTAATTGGTTTTGAGCTTTGTGCTCGGGTTGAGAGAGTAAATGGTCGGGCTTGCCTAGCATTAGTGTTGGGCGCCATCACGACCGGGTTTGGGGTCGTGACAAGTTGGTATCAGAGCCTAGGTTACTAGGCCTCATGAGTCATGAGCCGGTTTAGTAGAGTCTCGTGGAACGATACGGGGACGCCTGTATTTCTCCACGAGAGGCTGCAGAACCTTTAGGAAAACTTCCCATTCTTGGAATTCTTATCGTGCGTACTTGATTCAGCTTGAGATATAACTCTTGAAATTCCTTCCACACGTCTGTATGCGCACGCGAGCGCTCAGTAATATATTTGCCTTGATGGCTTGTGATTCCCCGATCGAGGGGCGAGGTGTAATCTCCGTGAGTTCATGTTGGGCCAGTCAGGAGGACTTAAGGCCGGATCTTTGCCTATGGCTTGAGCACCGAGGTGCTGATTGTGTGAACAAGTGATTTGAATTTATATGTTCAGTGTTGTCCCTAATTGTGGGAATGGCGGCTGGATATCCATGTGATGAGTATGTTAGTACTGTGAGATATATCTACGTGATCTTGGTAGTGACGAGGGAGTCTGCAGGATAATAGATGAACTGTTAGGCGTTCGATTCCTATTGTGATCTGTTGTGTAGCCCCGAGTTATGGGTGCGTGAAGAATATTTTCGTATCTCCTAGTTGGAAAGTTAAGTGCAATACTTGCGGCGGTACGAGTTCAGACTCAGGAAGACTAAATTGGATGTATTATGTGTATGTCGGTGGAAGGTATTTTCTATGTGTCATGATTCGAATAGGTGCAACGCATGTCCATGTATTAATTTTGATAATATAATACAGGTAGTATTGAGATTAATGTTGTTGATATACATTGTGATGTTTTGTCAAGTTGTAGCCGTGTTGTTAGGGTGGTTTTGGTGATTCTCTGGCAGGTGGATAGGCCCAATTACAAAGGAAACTCTGCCGAAATTTTTGAAAAATTTGGGACTTAGCAAAAATTTGGTCGCCTAGAGAGTAGGCTTAACTGTTATGTGAGTGAATGCAAGAAAATGCAGAAGAGTTAAAATTCCAGATGATTTGTGTTTCCACAAGCTTATGAAAGAGTGAGTTTAATCTCACTATGGTATTACGACAGCAATGGAGCACACGCGTTATGAGTATAGTGAGTTGTGACATGTGGCTTCGAGCTAAGTTGGGGAGGTTGCTGTTGATTAGTTGATTGTATAGTTATGTACTATGTTAGTTCTGATTTGATGCATGCTGGTGAATCAGTTCTGGTTGCGGAAATTGGGTCGAGAATGACACGAGTGAAGGAAAATTTTTGACAAGACGTCAAGAGATCGGATGAGCAGGAAAGAAGTTTCGATGGTTAAGATAAATTGGTATTGTCTTTAGCGTCACCTGAGAGCGGTGTTGCGTCCTGGTTAGTGATTCTTGATCGCTTTACAGAGTTAGTACGACCGGTGGTTTGGAGGTACGCTCCAGATATTTTTGTGGTAGGTTGTGGGAGTGTGTTCCACTGGAAGATTTTATAAGTGTGACATGCGATCACTTGATTGATTAAAGATGTAAACCAAGTATGAAGTTTGAGATGATGTCGTTAAATTGAGGAATTCATGCCTGGAGGGCACTTGGCCTATTGGGTTGTGAACTGGGGAGGATTACTCCGATTATGATGGTTGTTCTTGTGTGTTATGAGAAAAAGGGAGTTATTATGGACCCTTGAAAGGTTGTCAAACTAGTTCATTGTGATCAGAATCAGCTTGAAGTCGGTGGATGGACTTAATGTGAATAATGGATCTATATCAGGCCAGATATATGCATTTTTGTAACGCGGTCCTCATGGAGGAGTAGTTAGGATGATGCTTCATTGTCAGATATCTCGCATAGTGAGGCATTGCGACGTGTGAGTTGTGAGACAACTCGAGAAATTGCTTCCATGTTAGGAATGATGTTATATGAGCAACTTGACTGTTGAAATCCCGATTGTATATCGCGCCTCAGTTGTGCTTGAGTTTGTAGTTATAATGCTATATAATCCTCAGAGGTGTTATTATGCACTTAGCATGCTTATGACCGATATTCGGTATTTTGTTGTAATGAGCAAATTTGGCTCGATGTGCATCTCCTTATGTGAGATCTATGCGTGGATCGGGTGGCACGCCGCCATGGGTATGTTATCCGGATCGGGTTGCACGCCGCAACAGTGTGATGTTGAGTATAGTTTTCTATATGATATTTTGTATGCCTTGCTTCCTGTTTTCTAAGGAAGATCCGTATTACTACGTGGGATTGGTAATTCCTTCTAGAGATCATTAAATTCGAGATCCGTGGAATCTGAGTATATGAAGTAAATTAAGGGGCTAAGACCATTGTTTGATTCAGAATGAGGTGATAGATCTTGCCAGAAGTATAGACCCAATGAATTGTTGATTCGGCGGTGTTATGAGTTTATACAAATCTTATCTGTCGTGTCGGTATTGTAAGAATTTGAACAAGACCTATGTATGTCATGCAGAGCATGGGATGTGTAATGATTTTTCTTCTAGATAGGATCAATGGAAGTTCTTGACTAGTTGAGTACGTAAACGTTCATGGTTCGGAAGGGATGAGAAGTCCTCATGTTACCTTAGGATGATATGGTATATGCGATATGTTGTGAAGGATTGAGAATTGCGTGTGTAAGGTTATGGTTCAGTTCTGAATGGAAATTCATAACATTCTTAGGCAGTACGGGCAACTTTGGGTGATTAGAGAAATGAGCTTCAGATGATTAGGGGGAATGATCTTCAGATGATTAAGGAAATTTTATTTCTAATCATAGTGAATCGTACAGGTTACATGTTTCAAAAAAAGGCCAATGTGATTAAGTTGATGGCACTTCAATAATATTGGGGTCAGGTATGATGATGCGTGTGCTATATAGGGTTGGAGACTAGGAGTTCTCATGTTCAGGCTATATTGTGGTTGTGGATCGTGTGCGTCGGTACTGTTTAAGGGCTATCAGGATTTGGAGGCTCGAGTGGATCTTTACTTGCTGGTATGTTAGATTTTGTATGTGATGTCAGAATTTAGACTGGTTGTCTTAGCGTCGGGCAATTCTGAACTATTGTGCCATGGGCTATGCCGGAAATGCCACGGGTTGAGTGGCGAGGTGAGTTGGATTATGTTCTATCAGGTTTGCGTGGTATGTGTTATTTGTTTCACCGTGGGTGTAATGAATTGCGTGGGTTTCAGACATCAAATGTGTGTGGTTGTTGATTTTGAGCATAGCGGCTTGAGGTGCTTCAGGTGTAACAGTGTTGGGATAGGATCGCGCATTGTAGCGAGGCTACGGGAGTTATGACCTTTCGGGGTAGATTCAGGCATTCTATTTCTATGATGTGAAACGGGGTCTCAGCCTTGTATTGTAATGGTATTGATGAGCTTGAGGTACAGCTCTTTCGTTTGAGACATTTGTTATGATTTGAATGTGTTCAGATCGTTTCTTACTGGTGCGTGTATTATGCAAGATGTGGTTTAGACTTGTATTGAGGTATCATATCACCAGAGTGGTGTTGGATTCGAGGTGATCGTTGGGTTCATTAATGAATACGGACAGATTTGATCCTAGCTTGTTAGGAAGATAATATCGAGGTTTGACCCGGAAATCTGTTGTGATATCAGTCAAGGGAAGTGGTTTCAGGAATGGTTGATCTGAGAGATGACTACGATTTATAGCGTGTTTCATTCATCGTTGGCAGTATATGAAAGTGTTGGAATAAGGCTTTAGCTAATAAGAGGTTCTCTGCCGGTAATTGGTTGCTGGGGACAACTGCTGTGAATAGAAGTTATGGTTCCAAGTGTTTGGTTTAGGCGGTATATCATATGTTTTCACCTGAGGGTGCAAGTATGGGTTATTACAGCTGGTTCGAGGCTATTCAAGGTATAGGTGTGAGGTTTTGATCATATCGATGGTTTCAGAAGTAAAAAGGTAGTTCTATGATTTATGGGCTAGGCTGGATTGTGTAAATCCGATTTAAATGTGTTATCGGACCTATATGACATAGGGTGACGTGGGATCACCCCGGGTGGATGCTTAGTAAGGTTATTCAGCTTTTGGTTGGCTTCTAGGACAACTCTGGGTACGCTCGAGGACGAGCGTTTGTTTAAGTTGGGGAGAATATGACGACCCGACCCGTCGTCTCATGAGTTACTACCCTGTTCTTCCCATTTTCTGCTTTCTTATGTTTCATTATCGGTATTGGGTGCGTTAGAATTGATTTGGAATGATTTTGATAAGAAATGAGACACTTAGTCTCTTTTAAGAAGGCTTAAGTTGGAAAAGTCAACCGGATGTTGACTTGTGAGTTAGAAGGCTCGGAATTGAATTCCGATGATTCGGTTAGCTTCGGGTGATAATTTAAGGCTTAAGAGCGCAATTGGGAGTAATTTTGGAGGTCCGGTGAAGAAGTTAGCCTATTTTGGCGAAGGTAGTATTTTGGTGATTTCCGGTTGATAGGTGAAATTTTGATCCGGGAGTCGGAATGGAATTCCGAGAGTTGCTGTAGCTTCGTTATGTCATTTTGGACTTGTGTGCAAAATTTGAAGTCAATCGGACGTGATTTGATAGGTTTCGGCATCGGAAATAGAAGTTGGAAGTTCTAAAGTTCATAAAGCTTGGATTGGAAGTTGATTCATAATTTTAGCGTTGTTTGATGTGATTTGAGGCCTCGAGCAAGTCCGTAATATATTATGGGACTTGTTAGTATACTTTGTTGGGATCCCATGAGGCTCGGATAAATTTTGGAAGAGTTTTTGAAAGATTTTTGCCGTTTTGAGCATAAATGTAATGATCTAAAGGTTCATTTTTAGTTCTAGAGATCCAAATTTGATTCCGAGACTTCCGGAATTTTGATAATGAATTATAGGACTGATCTGGAAATTTTGGTCTAATTTCATCAAGTCGCGATTGGGTTTTTGACGCGAAACATGAGTAATTGTTTAACGAGCGAAATGGATATCGCACTGGGCAAATGAGCTCCGAATTGAGTTTCGATTGAAGGGTTGTGTTCGTATTATTATTTGTGACTCATAGGAACAAGAATCGTCTAATTCCGAGTTCGTACGAAGGAGTTAGAGCCTTTTTAGTGAAATTAAAGAGTGCTGGTGCATCAGGTCTGGTGTGGCACTTTTAGCGACCAGATTAGCACCTTTAGCGACCAGATTTGGGTCTTTAGCGACCAGATTTGCTTATTAAAAGCTGCTGCGTTTCTGCTCGTTTTTTTTTACCTATTTTCTTGCGAAATAACACGGCTTGGGGCGATTTTGAGCAAGAAATCATGGGAAATCTTGAGTTAAGTCACTTGTGATTATTTCTACTCCATAATATTGAATTATCATCGAATAATCCGACTAGATTACATGTTTTTGAGGTGTAAATTGGGGATTTTGGACCTAGGGATTTGAAAATAAGATTTGAAGATTTGAGAGGTCATTTGAGTTTCGATTTTGGTAAACTTTATATGTACGGACTCGTGGCGAGACGAGGAATCTGTTGGTGTGATTTTTGGAATTTTTCGAGAAGTGGGCCCGGGGCTCGGGTTTTACCAACTTCGTGAATTTTAGTACTTTTCGAGTATTTTTGATTGGGTTATGTTTCTTTAACCCATATTTATGTATTCGCTGTGATTTTGACTAGATTCGACGCGCGAGGAGGTCGATGCAAAGGGAAAAGGTATTGCGGACCAGTCTACGGCCGGTTAGAGGTAAGTAGTTGGTGTATATGATGGCCTGAGGGTTTGAAACCCCGGCTTATCACATTGTGACGCTATTATAGGGCGTGACTCGCACCCCATGGCAGGTGCGGGATTAGTTATGACTGGGGATTGAGACTTAGTCCATCCCGAACAAGAATGTTTCTATATTGGCGACTGATACGCACCCTGTATTGAATATATTTGGGCTTATTGCCGTGTTTGGGGCCTTGTGCCGATCTGTAGCATCCTTAGAGGATGAATGTCATTGTGATAGCATGCTTTGTATAATCATTGATCTCAGTCCTGTGTTTAATCACTGTTATGAAATGCTAAGTCACTTTTCCTGAAGTTAAATATCTAAAGTATATTCTCCTTAATAAATTGGAAATTGGGAAATTAATTGAATCTGTTACGTGACTCATATGCATATTGTGGACTGAGTATGGATCGGGCTGCACGCCGCAACGAATGGTATGATTATATTGCGCTTGGGCTGAAGGAGCCCCTCCGGAGTCTGTACACACCCCCCAGTGAGCGTCGTCGACGTTAAATGGATCGGGCTACGCGCCGTAGCGGTCATGTGCATTGCATTGCATCCTTACATTATACTTGACTGATATATTTGAAGTTGTTTTGCTGTTGGTTCGTAGTTAGGTGCTGGACTGTTAGTTTTAGCTTTACTTTGTGGCATTTCGTGGATTTCTTATCTTCAGACATTTTATATGCTTATTACTCACTGAGTTGGTAGTACTCACCCCCTACTCCCTGCACCTTGTGTGCAGATTCAGGTACTTCGGGAGCTTAGTTGAGCTAGCCGCTGGTTTCCAGAGTTCTAGGAGTGGTCGAGGAAGCTGCTATGACGTCCGCAGGACCCGAATCCTCCCTTATCCCTTTATTATTTCCGTACTTTAGAACATACTTATTTTGAGGATTTTTTTTGACTCTGTATTAGTTAGAGGCTCTAGACTCATGACCCCAGGTCTTTGGGAGTTACAATTATGTCAGTATTTCGTATTGTTTTAATTGAGTATTTCAACTATGAGTATTAATATTTGATTTTAAGTATCTGATTAATTGGTTTTGAGCTTTGTGCTCGGGTTGAGAGAGTAAATGGTCGGGCTTGCCTAGCATTAGTGTTGGGCGCCATCACGACCGGGTTTGGGGTCGTGACACCAAGTTACACAAAATTCCACTTTCCTTTATTATTTTATTTGAATTTTGATGATGAATCAATATAGTTTCTTGGTGATACTTACGGCTTCATCGTAACATTCGAATCCGAGTGCACATCTACATATTAAGACGTGCTTTAAGATTAAAATGTCTGAATCTGAATATACATCTTAACAAAATTAAGCTTTTTTTGTAGATTTTAATCATTTTGACATATTCAACTTAAGTAGTTATCCAGTCAATTTGAATTGGTATTTTCTCCATCACAATTATTGTGAAGAGACATCTAAAATAATTAGTCTTGGACAGTTTATTTGTGAAAATATATGTATAGCCAAAAATGGACCGCATGCTTGGTTACAATTTCGAATCCGTTATTATATGTTTGCTCTAGTTTTTGTTGTTTTTGATGTTGAGACGATTTTTCTTTATCCATGAGCAATGAGTTCTTTTTTTAATAAAACTTATGAGTACAACTCGCCGCGACATGAAGTTCCTTACCTTAGCTGGATCTCGCTGGTGCCACCTCAACGGTAGGTAGGCGGCGGATGTGTGACGTTTGGAGTTGTCGTTCATGCACCTGGAAATTCCATTCTCTTTTTTACCATCTAAAATCGAAGAAAAGAAAGAAACTTTTTTGTGTCTATTTTATTTGGATTAGATTTGTAGTGCCAATCCAACACAAGTCCTTTTTTTTTTGAATATTTTTTATTGTTGTCAATTGAAATTTCTTTTTTTTTTCAATATTCAATATTTATATTGACAGCAGTGTATCGAACAAATATAATTCATTGTGATAAATGAAGTGGATCTATTTAGTTTTACTTTATGTTTTAAATTAATTCGAAAATGTGAATGTATTTTTTTAGATTCTTCCTTCAATGGTTTTTGGTTACCCTTTTGTGCTTGTCAATCTCTATCCCATTCTTCAGGTATAGTTTTCTTTGATCACAGATCGACAGGTGATATCAACCGGCAACCGTATCTGGAAACAACGATTAGTGGATAATACACCTACCGAGACGAAAGCCAAAGGTGAGTCTCGTAGGTGGACGTATCGAACCGAAATAAGATCTCAGATTGACATCTTGATGCTGGGAGTTTGGATAAGATAGCGTCCACGGAGATGGTAGATCAGTTGGGGCTGAAGCCCTTTTAAGTAAGGGCCTCATCCAGAGCCAGAAAGACCACCAAAAGTAACGACCACCAAGATAGGCATAGTAATTCAATCTTTTGATCACCCATTTTTTGAAAACCATTTTTGGGGGCTTCCGCCTTACACACGGAGGTAAAACTCCCTCAATAGCTTCCATCCCTCGGCTACATTTAAGCTGGCTAGAAACTTCGGCCTCAGAAGCGGTTTTCCATCGATTAGTCAAGCAAAGCTAACCGAAGTGAAGAAGTAAGAAGTTCGTCAGTCCTTCCTCCGGTGCCTCCCGTTCATTCTTCTTCATTTCATCATTTTGTTGTGTTGTTCTGTTCATAGGTCCCAAGCCCCCGGATGCCCCTAAGAAACCTACTATTCAAAGCCAGGGGCAGAGTCACTCTTCACCTACTCTATTCATCTATCCACCGAAGAAGAATAAGAAAAAGAAAATCTTAAGCAGGCAGCGGCGGTCAGGAATGAATGTTATACTAAACTATCCGCCATTTAATTAGGACAGTTCCATTATTACCAACAGAATAGAACACCCTTGTTCAGAAATAATCGACTGAACAAGAGTGGTCCATAGGATAGTCATATTATAGTCTTTTCCAATGCAATAAAGTTACGTAGTGGCTTATGGATGGAATTTCTAAGGAGAAATTAGAACTGGCCTTTGATGGAATAAAAAAAAGGAGAGACATCCAGTGGAGGGCGGCTTATTTTGCAAACATGTTCTTTTCTCGATGCCTATACACCTTCTTACAGGGATTCCGGTTTCAAAGGGAGTTCTTGACCAGTTGGAAAAGGAGCTATGACGTCATTCCTTGCGGTAACCAGGATGCCGCCCCCTCAGGACTACCAGTAGCTTCGGTTGAAACTAAACTGGTCAATGCGCGCTTGATACGCGAACACTAAAGAGAGAACCATGCCTACTTCACCGCAGCTACCATGATCATAGCTGTCCCCACTGGAATCAAAATCTTTAGTTGGATCGCTACCATGTGGGGGGGTTCGATACAATACAAAACACCCATATTATTTGCTGTATGGTTCATCTTTTTGTTCACCATAGGGGGAGACACATTCATGAAAAGCGAGAAGCCCTGTCGTGGGGGACTGACCAACTATGAATAGATCTTAGCTTTTGCTACCGAGAAAGCGAACGGTCAGCGAGAAGGTTCAAGACTTAGCATCCAAAAGAGGTGAACCTGAGAAGAGCAGTAAGAGTAAGCGTTCAAGTACTGGTGCTATGACCAACAAGGTGGAAGATCCTCCCCTGGTTCGAATCACCCTGAATGAAGAGTGGGCGAACAAGGTAGTCTGCCCTCCATACTGAGCTAAGGTCCACAATTTTCAGTTCTCTAGTTACTCCTGCACAAGCAACAACATTTATGGATCTGATTGAGGAGAGCTGTGGAAATCCGAACGCCTATCCCAACACGGAGAGCTTATCCACTACATCTACATAAGGACCAAGGAGAAAATATAGAATGGGCATGAAGTAATAATTCTATATTGATTCGAATTAATCCATACGCTCCCATTTTTAATAAAACCGGCTAGAAAGAAATTGTTGCAGTCTCAACTGGATAAATCTACATACACCTTGGTTGACACGAGTATATAAGTCATGTTATACCGTTGAATAACAAGCCTTCCATTTTCTATTTTTATTTGTAGAAAACTCCTGTGCTTGGGAGTCCCTATTCGTTTGTTTCAAGAAATCTATCGATCAATTCCGATTCTTTCTTTTTCTCTTGATTCTTTTCCGATCGACTTAGATGTCTCGTATTTCTCGAAAAAGTTATTTGATTGATGGGATTTGGTATGAGATCGATGATCTCGATGAGATTGATATTCCAATCTTTCTTCTTAGAACGTATTGATTTGACCTCAGTGGCGGACCTAGGATTTTGTGCAAGCGGGTTCAGTCGGAGTAGTCCATAACTAACATAAGCGGTATAAGCGGGTTCAAAAATAATTTCTATACAAAATTTACCTTGCTTTAATCATAATTTATACATATACACATTATTATTTTTTGACGAAGCGGGGTTCAGTTGAACCCACTTCTTAGCACTTGGGTCCGCCCCTGGGCCTCATAAGCGGGATACTTAAAGTGAGGGGAGAGGCGCCTAAATCACTAGGTGGGGGAGAGTGTCACAACCCGCTCAAAAGACCCCCATTTTCCGACCAAGACAAAGGTAAGGGGATAAGAAGATCAGTCTTTCTCCTCTGCAAAGGTATCGAAGAAGAGGAATAGAAAGGTTCATAATAAAAGGAATGGACGGGCGTAGGCTTAATAGTGAACGCAGACCCCCCTGCTTATAGATATGAGATCAATGACTTAAATAAAAGATATGTATGTTGGGAGAACCCCATGATCCTTCCGCGTGGAAGGGAAGGAAGAAAGAAGGCCCTAGTGGCCGGTGAATCACTGATCAAAGAGTAAAGACTCTTTGACGGGCTACTCCCCAAGCAGAACAACCTCACTGTCTCCCGAAGCAGCCTAGTCACACAATGCAGTTGGAGCTAGAGACGAGGATGGCACCGTGAATGCTTAGCCAGAATAGACCCAAGCTAACCAAAGAGGAACCTATCCGTCGTGAAACTCACTTATTCTTAGAGTACTTCTTTCTAATTCATTCACTTCAAGACTGGTTCTGAACGCCGAGTAACATCATCTTCAACCAACCTCCACCGTACGACCATCCTGGGCCTTCCACGATTGTTGACCTGTCTCGGACCGGGGAAGACGTTCTTCAAGACAGGACATAGGGTACAGAAAGGAACATGAAATAAAAATAATAAATGCACTTAATAATTAAGATCTAAATGATAAAGTTCAGACTTAAAAATTAACACACTTAAAGTTTGAGATCGGAATGATTAAGATTCAGACCTCCATTAAGTGCAAACAAATAAAGTCGTAGTGTCTTTTGATGATAATTAGTCAAAGTTGAGCGACTTCTTAATTACGAAAACAATATAGTGAATTGTGTGTAATCTATACTATATTAAAAGCACGAAACCCCTTAGCGAAATGTCGCCTTTTTTACCCTTTAATAATGAATTTCACATTAGACATAATTGTTATTGTTATATCATTATTTTCTAATATTTAGGACTTTTATATTAACTAAAACTTTGACTATTAAATCTTTCCTTATTTGAATTATGTAAAAACTCCTAATATTTACGAATTTAACTATTTCATAATGTTTAATATAAAAAGGGAACATTTTATCGACATTCATGACTTATAAAATTTAAAGTGCTTGTTTTCATAAATAAATAAAAAATGGTTATTTCACAAAGAATGCAAATAATTCATATGTTTTTATCTTTCTCAAAATAATTAGGAAATTTGAATTTGGATAACTAAGCTGGGATGAAAAAGGTAATAAATGCTCTCAATTAAAGAGATATTAATAACCAAAGCACCAAAGTTAGCCATTAAGTATCTCCTTATCGGTATATAATTGGATAAAATAATATTAAAAATATTTGTACACAAAATTTGAATTTAACAGAACTACGATCTTCCAATTTATTATTAATTTAGGATCTTAGAACTAAACTATGTTTTTCTTTATGTTTATTGAAGTGTCCTATAGCAATCTGAATAGGATAATTTCAATATATTTCCGTTTTGAAAATTGCCTATTATATTGGACATTAAAGTCGAATTGTAATAGAAAATATTTTTGTTACTTGTTTGTTTTTAGTAATAGTCATAAAAATTACAAAAATTCTCGTAAAATATTTTGAAGTACTCAAAAATTACAATATACATTTGAGGATTTGTTTGGAGCGTGACTTTTTTTTCTTCATTGAGTTAGATAAATGGTAGTATTATATTTGTCTTTTCAGGAACTTATATTTTTTTGTTAAAATTTTATTTACTAAAATATAATGTTTAATAATATATATATGAATTTTAAAAATTATGTATTTATTTGATCGACTAGTAAATTAAAAGTTGAGTGATCGACCAAATTATAATAATGCACGTACCAACTAAGCAGCTACAAATATATCCAAGTAGCATAAATCCAAATTAGTGAAATTACCTATGCAGTGAAGAACACATGCTTAACACGCGGTAGCTATTCCATCAACCATATGCTAGCATCTCCTTTTTACCTCCCTTAGCATTCTCGTCGTCTTCTTCCACAGTTCCACTGCCCCGGTCCCAAAACGAGTGTCCTTTTTCTCTTCTGCATATTCATTCCGATACACACCCTTAAAATCCATCTCCTTTTCTCCGACGACTCACTCTCTATTCTCTTCTACTACTCTCCCCATAGATAGATCCACCAAAATTCAAACCCTAAACCCCCAAAACGGCACTGTCTGATTCAAATCCAAGCCACCAGAATTGCATCCTCGATCCAAGCTGGAGCAGTTGAAGACAATTGGCAGGGAGCTCGCAATGGGCTCCCAAGGCGGATTTGGACAGTCCAAAGAGTTTCTCGACCTAATCAAATCCATCGGCGAAGCGCGATCCAAAGCTGAAGAAGATCGAATCGTGATTAACGAGATCGAAACCCTTAAAAAACGAATCATCGAGCCTGATATACCTAAAAGGAAGATGAAAGAGTACATAATACGATTAGTGTATGTCGAGATGTTAGGCCACGATGCATCGTTTGGGTACATACATGCTGTGAAAATGACACATGATGATAATTTGCATCTTAAACGTACTGGTTATTTAGCTGTGACGCTTTTTCTGAATGAGGATCATGACTTGATTATCTTGATTGTGAATACTATTCAGAAGGACTTGAAATCGGATAATTATTTGGTCGTTTGCGCTGCATTGAATGCCGTTTGTAAGTTGATTAATGAGGAGACTATTCCAGCAGTGCTGCCACAGGTGGTGGAGTTGTTAGGGCATTCTAAAGAAGCTGTTAGGAAAAAGGCTGTCATGGCACTTCATCGTTTTTTCCAGAAATCGCCATCGTCCGTTAGCCATCTTGTCTCCAATTTCCGAAAGGTTCATTCTTTTGCTTATGTTTTGTGTTTATCAGTAATTGTTGAATTGATTGTCGAGACTACATTGTCATGTGGTGCCTGCGTTGCATCCTTTTGTGGCAAGGATGTGGAGTAAATGTATTATTGAGGAAATTAGATGCATTCGTTATAAATTATGCAGAAATTAATGCTGTATTATTTGATGCGGGATAGAATTTCCTATAAGAATACATGTGTTAGCAATATATGGGTAAGAGTACTTAAAGAATAAAGATGCCCTTGCAGTTATTAATTTATTATGGCCTCATTTCCTTGCTTCTAAATTAGTCCTACGGGAAAAAATTATGAAAATTACTCGTGTTTGAGTTCAAGATTTGGAGGATGTTACAAGGCATCGCCCAGTGAAAATTTATGTCAAAAATAGTGTAAGTTTGAATTTTTAACACTTTTTGAGAATGGTGGTGTCCGAGCCAGGTTGTGCACACCTCGACTATGCCACCGGGTACCTACTACTCCCCACCAACATAGGTACCGTGTAACTCCGCCCATCAAGGCTTAGGCAGATAGGAAGAAATTTGCTTTTCTAACACTGTCTGTTAAGCTGTACAGTGGAGAAAAATAGGATCTGTTGATTTTTATTGAACTTTTATTTCTAGTGATTTTGTGAAGGTCCAGAGGATGTTAGTGACCTTAGTATGGTGTTATACCAAAAAGGAGAGGATTGAGGTGATGGGTAAAATTATAAGAAGAAATGTAAGATATAAGTGATGTCATGGTAGATAATGAACTAAAGCTTGTGCACATTGAAAGGGATGTCGATGATATTTTCATCTGGCATTTGAAGAGAAAATGATCTTTTATGGTTTTAACTGATTCTGTTTTATTTTTAATGATTATTTTGGTTTGCAGAGGCTATGTGACAATGATCCTGGCGTAATGGGTGCTACACTTTGTCCTCTTTATGATCTTATTGCTGCAGATGTTAATTCTTATAAGGATTTGGTTGTCAGCTTTGTAAGCATTCTAAAACAAGTAGCGGAACGGAGGTTGCCCAAGAGTTATGATTATCATCAGATGCCTGCTCCATTCATTCAGGTAATTTTAATCAAATTTCTAGTTGCTCTCTTGCATGAGATGCACTTAAATTTTCTTTGTAAAAGGCTAAAGGCTGGAAAGATTGTATTTTTATGTGCCTTGTCTTGATGCAAATGTTCTCTCAAATTCTGGAGTGGCCATTCAAGTCCATGCTACCATCTCACTTCTGAGGGCTGGACCTCTGATTTGGCTGAGGTTTGAATCCTTCCATCCAAAAAGTTATTATTTCTATGCAAAATATAGATTGCTTCTTTAACGATGTCATTGAGATAAAATTAGTAGATCCATAGAAGAGGAAGGTAGTTAACCTAGTAGAATTAAGAGCTTCAAGAAGTCAATTATTCAATTGCATTTGAGGTGTAGTTTTATGTGGAACCATTATATTTATCTCTGCCATTGAAATGCTAAAAGCCTTTATATGTCTATGCATATGCATACAACTATACATACAGTTTTATTTTGTATTTCAATTTTGATGAGTCACTTAAGATCAATCTGTGGTCTAGTTTGTCCCTTGTCAATCTTAATCTTTTTGACATTATTATCAGTGATTGTCTTTCTTGGCTTTGTCCTTGGTATTGCTTTTTAACTAATCCACCTTTCTACAAGCTTCTACTATGTTGTGAAAATAGTTATACTATTCAGTGAGATAAAATCTCAAAATATCAAAGCTGTTTTCTAATTATTCTTGGTATGTCGCTGAAACACTGTTTAAACTTGATATTTGAAAATAGAAAATTGGCTAATATCAACTTTCTAAGATCACCAAATCTAAGAATATAGCTGACCCCAAACTTATATAAAAAAATATAGCTGAGGATTTTGTACTAGAGGCGTAGATGATTGTTAGATTAACCAAATATATGGGTAACTTGATTCTTTGAATGTCTCTAGCAAAAACGAGTTTCCGCCGTTAAGATTTTCTGGCCTTGCAGAGTATCTAATCTTTTGCAAATAGAAAATGATTCCATATAAAGGTGATGAAGAACTAACTACTTCTGCCTATCAACAAGTAAACCATGTCAATTTGCTGGCTTTACATTAACTTTAGGGTCAATATAACTCGTAACAAAAATTATGTCGCTATAAGATGCAATACACTATGTTTTGTTTGGGTGGAAATGGAAATGTTTGACATCGACGAAATTGGAGAAGGGCAGGTTAAGTTATTCCCTCCTCTGGCAAGTAAGTTAAAGAGAGATAAAATAGGAGGTTTAGGAGCCTCCGGGTCAGCTTTCACAGCTTCCCACCCCTCTGGAACAGGAAGACAACGGGGAATAATATCTCTTCTACTTCTCTGTTTTATTCAGTGTTGTCAAAGGCGCGCTTAAGCCCTGAAGCAAGGCTCAAAACAGGTTGAGAGCTTTGCCTCGCTTCGTGGGCGCTTTAGTATCGCATCATGTCTCTTAGGCATACGTTTACTTGCCAATGAGTGTAATCCTGAAAAGGCATCATTAAACAATTGATATTTCACTTTATCGTAATTTTTTTTCAATTTCTTTCACCGTATATTTGTTATTCATGCTTATAATTATTAGTGTTAGACTACATATACATATTTTTACGTTTTCTTCAGTTGCGCCTTTTTTCATTAAAGCCCACGCTTTATTTGCGCTTTGCGCTTATAGCCCCAACAGACCTTAGAGCTTTTTTGCGCTTTTCGCCTTTGATAGCACTAGTTTTGTTATGAACCAATTACTTTTGCTTCGCTGTACTCTTTTTTGAACCAAAACTAATGTTAGTTTCTTCATTTTCGCATGGTTGAGAGGAATTTTTTTTGCTGCTGACTTCCTTAATCAAATGTGATATTACTAGTTTAATTCACAGAACAATAGGGAGGAAAAGTAAAAGGCAGTGATATTCACATGCAAAGTTGTCATCTTTATTGGCTTAACACAGTGTAGAACTTGTATAGAAGAACCAGTAGCTTATTGAATAAGTAGTGCAAGCAATCTGATGGGGAATGTAACTATTGATTTGAGAAGTCTTTTTCCATTAATCCTCTTACTTATCTGCTCTTAGAGATTTTTCAAACTGTTCTGTTGTCTATTCGTTCTACTTTTCGACAAGAAATGGATCTCTACTTGTAAGCTCAGTTGATGTTCTTTACGTGCAGATCAAATTGTTGAAAATTCTGGCACTACTGGGAAGCAGTGACAAAAAAGCCAGTGAACAAATGTATACTATTGTTGGTGACATTATGAGAAAAAGTGATTCAACCAGTAATATAGGAAATGCTATTCTATATGAGTGCATATGTTGTGTTTCCTCAATACATCCTAACCCCAAGGTATTAGAATCTGCGGCAGAAGCAGTTGCCAAATTTTTGAAGGTTTGTCTTCTTTATCCTCCTGCGTGTACCTTTTTGTTGCCGTGCCTCTTACTTTTTCTATGTTAGAAGCTAATTTCTTTCAATATTACCTGGTGCACAGAATGATAGCCATAATCTAAAGTACTTGGGGATTGATGCGCTTGGTAGATTGATAAAGATAAGTGCAGAAATTGCTGAGCAGCACCAACTAGCAGTGATTGATTGTTTAGAGGTTAGAAATGTTGCTTCTCAGGTTTCTTGTAAACAAAGGATATTTCAAGTTATGGAGCCATCACAATGTTGGCTTGGCTTTCCTTTCTGTTTATGGCTGCAATACATAGCTAGAATATTCAGCTATTTTATTTCAGCAATGTGGCACCTTTATTTGTGTTTTGCGCGTTTTTTTCAAACTGTAGCTGGTTATTGCTTTGAATTTATTGTGGATTGCAAGATCAGGAGAACTCCAACATAATTTGATTGAGATGTGTGACCCTAGTCTTCTGAACCATGCCATATCAAACATATTAAAAGGTTTAAGCATTTCGGTTGTTTTCTATCAACAAATGGTTGGTAATACTATTTCCAAAAAGAAAAGATGAAAAGAAAAGAGACTGATTTTATTTTTTTAACAATAAAAAATTAGCCTCTTTCTCTTCTTTTTCTCTTTGGAGATATTGGTTAATTCAAAGAAGATCAAGTTGATGCCACCAAAAGAGTCAATGAACCAGGTAGGTGAATGCCTCCAAATAGAATGGAGCTTCTTTTCCTTCCACCCCCCAAATGCTTCTTATTACCTTCATTGATGAAAAATCTGGAAAACTTTTGATCATTTTTATGGAGTGCCCAATTACATTGAGTACTAGTATTGTCTTACTTCCCAAGTTGAATCAAAAGCCGAAGACATATAACTATGTAGACTTTGCTTCTTTCCTTTCTTATGCAGTTGAAACCAAATTTTCTTCTGAAGGTCTAAAATTTGGACTATCTGTTTAACACCCGTAACCACCCTCTGCCCACATTTCAGTAGAATTTTTTGGGTGAAATTAACCATTTTCTTGAGCAAGCCTTGGCATTTTTAGTTCAACTTTAAAATAATTTCCTTTTTTTCTTCCTCTTGCAAGGTAGAATAAAGAAATTCTACCTTGAAAAAGAGTTTTTGAAGTTGTTTTGAAAAATAATTTTTGAAAGTCGAAGTTGTGTTAGGACATGCATTTTATTTGTCTCTCCGCCCTTCAAGGGTAGGGGTAAGGCTGCGTACATCCTACCCTCCCCAGACCCCACTTGTGGGATTATACCGGGTTGTTATTGTTGAGTGGAAGAAAAATTTTCACCAAAAAACTGCCATAAACCAGTTTTTGTGAACTTGGAAATTTTGAAATTTTTCCCCCAAAACATGATCATATTTCATAAACAAACAATGTTTTCAAATTTTTGTGAAAAAATGAAGCCAAAATCTATGGCCAAACGGGAGCTAAGTGACAACTGCTGGAACTTTGGATTTTAATTAAGATAATTATTCGATTTAGTGATTAATGGTATATTACATTTCTTTAAAGGCCATATTTTGAGACATGTAACCAACGGGTTATGGGCTTTTCTTTTGCCTAACTTCTAACTATCTTTTGTCCTACCATAGTTCAGGTTTTTTCTTTACAATATGGCTAATTAGCTATGGAGTTTGTTTTATGGTGTATCTTTTCGTGAGGGTATAACTTTATTCATCTTGATGCTGTTAGAGAAATGGAAACTTGCTCAATTTATTCATTTTCCAAAAAGGAACAGTTTCCTCCCTTTCTTACAGAGATAGCTATTAATCAATATGGTTTAGAAGATGGAGATGCTTTCTACGCTGTTCCCTTTATGAGGCCATCCATTGTAATACAGGACCCAGATGACACACTGAAGCGGAAGACTTTTGAGCTGCTGTATAAAATGACAAAGCCATCGAATGTAGAAGTTATTGTCGACCGTATGATTGATTACATGATGAGTATAAATGATAACCATTACAAAACTGAGATAGCCTCCAGATGTGTCGAACTGGCTGAGCAGTTTGCACCGAGCAATCAATGGTTTATCCAGGTCAATTTAGCATAGCAAATTAATTTTTCATAGCATTTGCTCTATTCTAGTACCAACTACCATGTTTTTTGACGTGCTTACAGACCATGAATAAAGTGTTTGAGCACGCAGGAGATCTAGTGAATTTAAAGGTGGCCCACAACTTGATGCGGCTGATTGCCGAGGGATTTGGAGAGGATGATGATACTGCAGATACCCAGCTGAGATCATCAGCTGTACGTGTTTTTAACTTTTTGCTTCGATTGGTGCTGAATTTCTTTTTTCAGCTTTAATGGGTATTCATCATTGGTGATAAACAATACAATCCTGAGCCTACGTTTTGGAATACTTGTATATATGATTTTTTTCCCATGCAATAATAATTACTGTACTTCATATAGAAAACACATTACTTCCCTGAGCCTGTTTAATCTTTTGAATTTAGTTTGTTTTCTCTCAGATGGAAAATTTTAAAAGGCTAAGAGCTAGCATAACTTGGATAGAATCTGGTCAAACCGAAGTAACAAGCTTGATAAAAAGATACGTTTAGATAGCTATTAGCTTATCAACAAAAAAGAAAAAAGAAAAAAAGAAATGTTTAGATAACTATTATGCTAGAAATTGTTGGCTTGTCTTCTTATTTTCATTTAAGTAGTATTCTAAGCTATAGTTTATTTCTTACTGAAAGGTGGTTTTGGTAGTTGAGATACCTGAGGTAATTTAATATCTAGATCGTTTTAAAGGACCCTCCCGGGGGTCTTATTCTATCAGTTGCATACATGCATTAGAGGGAATTATTGAATACTTTGTTAAAATTTTGTTCTCTGTTCTGATGGCTGGAGAGTAAGCTAATAAATCATCTGTTAGTGTTAATTCGTAAGTAACTTAAATTGTGTGATTATTCCTTGTTTCTCTGTCATGCCAAGCTGAAAATTTGAAATACTCTTGTTGCAAATTCTGGATAATCTTATGTTAAGTGTTATTATTCTGCAATTACCAATAAAAAAAGTGTTAGCAATCTGCACTTTATTAAAGGGCCCCGCATTATCTACGTCTTTACACCCCTTTTTCTCTTTAACTTGCTCATGTTGTATATAATTGCACAGAAGATATTGTTTTTTTATATTCTGTTTTTGTGCCTCTAACAGATTACACTTTTGATTGGTTGCAGGTGGAGTCATATTTGCGCATCATGGGAGAGCCAAAACTCCCCTCTGCATTTCTCCAAGTAGGTTTTCAAACCAGCCCCCCACCTATTTACAGTAATAAAATGTTGCCATGCTCAAATGTCACACATATATGTAATGTTCTCAGTTCACCTCTTCTGGTGCTTAACTCATAACCTTGTGAGTTGCAGGTTATTTGCTGGGTCTTGGGGGAGTATGGAACTGCTGATGGGAAGTATTCTGCCTCCTATATCACAGGGAAAATATGTGATATTGCTGAGGCTCATTCAACTGATGACATGGTCAAGGTATGCGTGATCCAATTGCTGCTCTATATCAGCTGCGATCTTCTAGTATGAGCTGTTTATGTATTACGATACACTTTGATCTTAAAAGCTAGTAAACAGATGAAAAGTCACCTAATGGCATTTGTTCTATTTTGATAAGCTTCCTCAATTTTCTGGCTTTCAGAATCCTTTACCCTCTTTGCCCTTTGTTCTCCTTTAACTCGACAACCCTAGTTGAGTATGTGATCTAAACAACGTGGGAGGATAGCCCCCAAGTCTGTTCTATGATGTGGTATGATTGTCCAGGACATGAGGTCCTTGAATTGTGTGTTTAGATATCTCCTACTGTCTTATACCGTTTGTATCATATTCATTTTGATGACAAGTTGATTTTTTATCTCATTACGCATAAAAATCAATTTTTGGAACTTAGTATAGCGTCTACTTGACTTTTCAAAAGAACCTTGTAAATACTTATTAATGCTGCGAAGTTGGTTCAATAACAGCAGGCTGAAATTTTAGGTGATCTATTGCATATCCTGAGTACTGTAAGGGTTTTGATGGCTTTCTTTTTTTGTCTAGTACTCTGTGTTCCTTAGTCACTTCTCAAGACAAACAAAAGGAAATTTTACAAGTATGTTCCTCTGAAGGTGGATCAAACCTTCTTCTCTGTTTTTCTTTTTCCTTGTTTTGACAACATGCTGAATTTCTTTGAAGAAGAAATAGGGGCAACCACTCATTTCTATGGTTGCAAGAGATTAGGTTATTTTGTTGGTATGGAGAGTAAGCAAACAAGAATATTTTTGAGCTATATACTGGTTCTACTGGGAAGAAAAGACCTCTTTTTATAACCGAGAAATCCCGAGGTAATGGGCCCGCCCTATACTCTTCTCCACTTAAATACCAGACTGTTCTCTTCGGCAGGGTTCGAACCCGTAACGTGCGCCAAACCCGCACTTTGTGCTCTTAGCATTAGACCAAAGACCTTGGGGCTATTGCGAAGAGAAGACTTGTAGGCGCAGACAATGCATGTGTAGCTGGTGCTAAGAAGTTACATCTTTACTTTTATGGAACTTGGAAATTCTTAAATTTTCCCTAATACTGGAGATATATGCCAACAAGGATAGAGTTTTGATAGGCTTCTGCAACTTACATTATTGGTTACTTCATCGAAAACTTACATTATTGGTTTACAAGTGAAATTATTCTTGGCAAGTAGCATTGAATGCATCAGATTCTTCCTGTTTTAGGGATACCTATTTGTTATAGTGAAACTATTTGACATGTTGCTTGTTGATCTTTATGTACTAGTATTAGTCTTAAAAGTGTAAAACCTTCTCTCCGGTGCTAATACCATATTACATGGGTACCTTTGAGGTTGCATGTTGTGCAGGCGCTCTTGTACTTATGCATTGGGTATTTCTTCACGGTGTTTCTATTATCCTAATTTCAGTATACTGCACCCACACTATAATATACACTCTTAAAAGTTGAACTCTTTATGGATTTTTGTTTCTTCTTTTATAGGCTTATGCAGTATCGGCACTTATGAAAGTATATTCATTTGAAATAGCAGCTGGGAGGAAAGTGGACATGTTGCCTGAGGTAAGTAAATCAACTTTCGAGCCGTCAGTCAGTATTTTTTCCCTTTGGACAAGATTGATTGAGACGTACTAGTGTTTGTTTTCGTTTATTTTGCTGACTCCCTGATTGTATCTTTTGGTATGTGATGTGATCTGCACCTCTTGGCTACATGTTGAATAAACTCTCTTGTCTACTGTCAAAGAATAAAAAGTACTTAGAAAGGGAGAAAAAACGATACTCATTTTTGCAGATGCAGAATAACCATCTTGTTCTATTTTATACTTTAATGGGTGGTGGGAAGCTTAGATAACCATGAAATATAAATTCTCATGAAGAGCTTAACACTTCTATATTAATCAAATGAGTTCTCATGAGGGCAAAAAAATGAGAATGAACTTTTTATCTTTGTATTTCTCGCAAGGAATAAAAGAATCTTATTGCTTTAATACGTCTGTTCCATAAAAGACCATTTTAGTATTGGAATGGAATGAGCTCGACTAGAGTGGAATGGATATGGAGGATTCATACAACCAATCCCAACTAGTTCGGGATTTGAGGCATATTGATTGATTGCTTACTTGTTAAAAATGAAATTGCTTCCATAATATGAAAAAAGGGGAAAAGCAGGCCGCCTCCCCATTATATTGAAGTAAGGCAAGACTCTTCTAGTCCGTTTAGTTGCTGGTTAGAAAGGAGTTATACATGTATTAACACTAGCATAGCTCAAGGATTTTTGGTACCTTAAAATAGCTATTAGCTTATTTTGATTTGATAGAGAGGTCATATGCAAGCTCCAGAAATTACAGGGAGGTAAATTCTTTTAGCCCAGAGAGACTTCTTCTGGATCAACACAATGTTGAACCTTTTGGGAACCAAACTTCCTTAACCATTTATAGCTGACTACAAGCTTCAATACACCTCTAGCATTATTATCAAAACTTCACAAAACCAAATGGAATACGTTTTTCATTATTAAGAGGACAAGCTTCAATATGCCTCTAGCATATTCTCGAATCTTCACTTATCCAAATGGAATGCATTTTTCATTATTAAGTGCAGTATAGCCTACAAATAGTGTCCAATTGACACACAACATCTGTGAAGCATACCGACCTTTTTCGGTAGCTGCAATATTATTCCATGTTGTGTAAGATATGTGATCAAGCTACTCTTTCCAGTTCAGCTGACCTCACTTCTTAGTTCATAGTTTGGAAAAAGAAAGTTTAATTACCTTAATTATATTGCTTTCTTTAGACTATTTATTCTGTGGTGGTCTATCAATTTTGAATTTATAACTCTGGCTGGATAGTGGAATGACTGATGGTTTACTATAATCAGTTGAGCCACAAATTTGAGTGATGCCAAAAGTAGGTAAACTCCGTTTTCCAATGAACTGTATCGATTCCTTTCTTGGGCCGTGCAAAATTAATGAGCAATACATCCAATATGAAATGAAGAGAGTAATTGTTCTCACATAGAGAAGGAAGTAAAATGCTGTGGGTCTAAACTGTGAGTCAGATTGGTGAAAATTGTTAAACAGATATCAGTAAAAATTACTCCTGATAGGGAAGACCATTCACCAGAAAGTAAGAAAGTCCTATTTGGTTTACAGTGAGAACAAGCGAAATTGCAACCAGAGGAACAGTAGATGCTTTGATGGAATCTCAACTCCAAATCACTCTCTCAAAGCTAGATGCCTACTAAATCTTTTTTGCTGGTCTAAGATAGCTACTGTAATTAGTGCTGACCAATTTTTGGATTTTGTTTGTTCCCTTGTCTTAGATTGACACACTGTAAAGGGACTAGCTTTCTTTTACTTATGCATCTCAACTTGTATCTATGCATCTTCATGATTCTTTTGGTAATGTAACTCCTTACTTCATCCCAAAAAAAAGAAAAAAAGAAATTGAAATTGGAGCCATCCACCACCTAAAGAGTAGGAGTTCAAAGTTAAATAAGTGAGGCGTCCTACTAACCTAACAGTAGTTTGCTTTTTTTGATTAGACAGTTGATTGAAAAAATTGTATAACATGGCTGATGGCTTTATAGAAATTATCTTGATGAACTATGCAAAATGTAGCCCCAACTCCATCTTAATTTGCCAGGTCCTTTTTGTATTGTTGAGCAACTTGGCCTTCTGTTTTATGGCTTCTAGTAGTAGCAGTACTTAGTGAGATTTATCATCATGTATGTCATCTTCCAAAAACAGGGGAAGGGAAAAAAATAGAATGCTAGATTTTCTTTCAAACTTTAATAAGAATTTCCAACTGCTGAAGTATCTGCTTATTGCAGTGTGAATCATTCATTGAAGAGTTGTTAGCATCACACTCAACAGATTTACAGCAACGAGCATATGAACTTCAAGCAGTTGTTGGTTTAGATGCTCGCGCTGTTGAAAATATTATGCCAATGGATGCTAGTTGTGAAGACATTGAGGTAAGGACTTTGCCAGAATCTATTTCATGTTTCTTAACCAAAGCTATTTCTCAAGTTATAAGCAGGCTTAGACATATTGTCTGGGTTGTTAGATATTCATGTTTTTACCGCATGTCCATTTGATGAGTATTACAGTACGTGCATGCATCTTGTTTAAGGGTGTTGTTACTGATCAATTCTGTTCTGGATTCATCATCAGTAGGCAGATAGTGTAGTTGAATATAACTGGTCTTTTCATTCTCGTATCATCCAGTTTGGCTCCCTCCCCCCCAAAAAAAAAAAAAAACAAAAAGAAAAGAAAAGAAGCTTGTTTTGACTGTTTTGAAAAACCACGGGTCTATCTGTTCATAGTAGACCTTATATCACTGATGTGTTGGGAACTTTTGGAAAAAAAATCGGCATGCTTATTTTTCGGAAAATTTGTGGAGATGGCTCTGTCCTCTCTTGCTATCCTGTGTAAGACATATTGTTTGAAATTGCCTTACTCATCTTGGTGCTTCATATCTATTCCTTAGCTGCTTTTCTGGGGATGAGAACTAAAATGTTAGGGTGGTGATAATTCGTGTTGCGGGTTTCATATTACCAACTTATTTTCTCTGGTGATGATAGTGAAAAAGGTTAAGGTGATAATATGTGCTTGTAGATTTGATGTTTTGACCTATTTTTGTTGCTGGAAAGATATGATTCAGTCTACTCTCTGTCACAGGACTCAATATTTTCTTTTTCTATCTTGTTTTTGTTTAAACCAAGTGCAACTAATATGAAAATTTTCTGCAGGTTGATAGAGAACTATCTTTTCTCAATGGTTATGTTCAAGAGTCGCTGAATAAGGGGGCTCAACCCTATATTCCTGAGAATGCGCGATCAGGAGCTTTAACTATCAGCAATTTTAGACATGAAGAACAGCATGGATCCTCAGGACATTCTCTTAGATTTGAAGCCTATGAGCTTCCAAAACCCTCTGTGCCATCAAGACCTTCTCCAGTCCCGCCAGTATTCTCAACTGAACTTGTTCCGGTACCAGAACCAACTTATCACACCGAGTTTCATGAAGCTGTTGCACCAAAGTTGTCCGCATCTGGTACAGGCTCATCTGAAATCAAGCTGCGACTTGATGGTGTTCAAAGAAAGTGGGGTAAGCAGACTTATTCTTCTTCCTCACCATCTACTTCAGACTCTGATACCTATAAGACTCAGAATGGAGCGACACAGCGTGATGTACCAAGCAGCTTAAGCTCAAAAACACGTGATTTATCTTATGAATCAAGAAGGCAACAAGAGGAAATTAATCCGGAAAAGCAAAAACTTGCTGCTTCCCTCTTTGGGGGTGCATCAAAATCTGAAAAAAGACCTGCTGGTGCTGGGCACAAGGCATCAAGGCCAAACAGCCATAATGCAGACAAGTCTCATTCAGAAAAGACTGGACCTTCTGATGGAGGTGCTGCAAAAGCAAGTCCCCAGCCACCTCCGGACTTGCTTGACTTGGGTGAACCAACTAGTATTAGTAGTGCAACTTCTGTGGATCCATTTAAGCAATTAGAGGGCTTGCTTGACTTAAACGAAGGTACTCGAGCTCCAGATTCTAGTGGAGATAGTGCTACTAAAGCGCCTGATTTTATGTCTCTTTATGGGGACACTTCCTTCAGTGGGCAGAATATGATGGGAACGGAAAATCTCCTTTCAACTGCTGAATTTTCACATGCATCCGACAGAAATGGCCATGGAACAGGAAGTACAGTTGCAAATTCAACACAATTAAGTAAGGGCCCGAATCTTAAAGATGCTTTGGAAAAAGATGCACTTGTGAGGCAAATGGGTGTGACACCAACAAGTCAGAATCCCAACTTATTCAAGGATTTGCTTGGATAAAGTACATGGACATGGGTATGTGTTGGAAGTCTAGTTAGGCCTTGTTGTAGAGTCTTTGTTGATTGAACTAGATCTGTGGTGCTGGAAAGCTACAAATATATTTGTTGGCAAAATTTACAATTGAAAATACAATTTGCGAGGAGCTAATTGTCGTATGAGCCTGGTATTCTGCGTAGCAATTGCACATGGAAAAGTTTATGTGAAAATGGTTTTGACTGGTAAGAAATAGGTGAAGCCACTTGAGCTTTTGACTTTGAGGTTTCCAGAGTAAAAAGGCTGGCATGTTTTTGGCGCAGTCACGACCATAGGTTTGCCATGTGCTTCAAGACGTATCAAAGTTGTGTTTTATGTGGATCTTCCTTTTCCTCTTATCTTATTGATACTATTCTTTTTGCTTTTTCCTGGAGGCGAACTGTACCATTTGGAGAGGTATTGTACCCTTATATGATGTTGTAAAGCAATAAGCAATTTCTCAGCTTAAATTGATACTGGCTTTATCAGTTGAATGTGGATTCAGTTCGAAGGCTGCTTTGCAGAAGCTTTGTTGTTTCTAGATAGCATGTTTGACTATATTAAGAGTCTAGTTTGATGAAGGAGCTCAATAATGTTATATCTGCAGCTTTTCAGTTCTATGTTGAAGGCGCTACATATATTGGCTTATAAGAAATCCAATTCCTAGACCAATGAGATTGGTTGTATAAGGATCATTTTCTTCTGACAGTGGTTGCATAATGGAACTTGTTTAGTAGGAGCATTATTATTTGTTTATTCTGTTTTCCTTAGTCGTTCATGACTAGTGTTGTACAACAAGTGGAACTATGCATAATTTCACCACTAAAGCTAGAAAACTAAAATAATGATATTTGACGAACAAGATGTACTAATGATTACACTTTACACTAATTGGTAATTCTGTGCAACACTAATCATTAGAACATGAAAGTTTTGGTCCCTCAGCTTTCTTGCCTGGAGATGCTTTACGCATCAGGAACATTTTTGACGAGAGGATTGTGGGTCAAAATCCAATAATGCATAGGAGAGAGGTTGAGTTATATTTTTGTTTTCTACTTTGTTTGTTGAACAGAAGCCATACAAGTTGTATACATCACAGAGTCTTATGTAAGGACACGTTTTCTGACTGTTAGTCGGGACCAGATATATGATATACTGTAGTCGATATACAATAGCCCGAAGCTTCCAATGGTTGAGGGATAAAACTGTTTTTAAGTATTTTCTTTAATACAACAAGGGAAAAGCATTCCTTAGTCTAAGCTAGTTTTTACTTTCAGTCGCGAGACTATAACAAACAAAACATATACTACTGTTTAAGTACCTTGAGAGAGGGAGTATTAAATATGGAAAATAAAAGAGATTGCGACTAGGATTCAGCTTGTACTAGTTTCCTTTCTTCCTATATCTCACTGAACAAACATGGTGGGGCAGCTAAGATGGATAATCTATACATATTTGATTGAAAGACCCAATTAGTAGGAAGACGGATAAATGAAGGAACAAATCCATGAGATTTCAAAGGGGAAGATTGAGAAAAGCTTTCAACGCATTCAGGGAGTTCATTACTCAGATGATCATGCAACTGTCCAAAATTACCGGTTAAAATCATTTTACTTTCGTTTGTAACAGGAAAATCACTGGACTTTGTGTGTTGCACACTAATGGTCACTCAACATAAATTATCAAACTTTTCGGTAAAAAAAATGCGACATGGCAATCTACATGGCTTTTTTATATTTTTGAACCAAATAAAATAATTGACACCCAAACAAAACCTAAAAAATTTACTCATACACCCAACCTAACCTGCTAAAGGTGAATACTCACCCGCTAAATAAAGTGCATCGCTGCTATAAAAGCATCTCTTGTTCTGTAAAATAAATAACAACTCTCTTCTTCTTTTTGTTATATAACCTCGTACCCATTATTATTTTATAAAAAGTTTCCATGTTGCTCTTCCTCGTACCCATTATTATTTTAAGAAGAAAAAAATTAAGAGAATAAGAGACTCATCAATTGTGCAACCAAAATAATATCGAAAAAATCAAATGAGTCAGGAAAAGGTGTGTGGTTTCACATTGAAAATAGTTGCGTAATAAGAGCAATTGTGTAGTCACCAAGTTTTTAGGTTTTGTTTAGACGTCAATTATTTTATTCGATCCCAAAATATAAGAGTTCATGCGTACTGCCATGTCACATTTTTCTACCGAAAATTTGATAATTCCGGTTGAGTGACCATTTATGTGCAATAGTCATAGTCCAATGACTTTCTTTGTTACAAACAAAAGTAAAGTGACTTTAGTCCATAATTTTGAATAGTTAAATGATCTTCTGAGTAATTGACTCGGCATTCAAGATAAGAACAATTGACTGTAAATTATACTGCAGCAGTTATAGTCACTGTCACTCAATGAAGATATTCACATGCATTTGAGCTTAGAAGCTAGAACTGGTAATTAAATATACGGGGAAAAAACATGGAGGCGGTCACGAGAGGCAACTAGAAGAAACAAGACTTAATTGCCCTTGGAGTAAAACCAGTCTCTATATATACCTTTTATAATGTTTGTATAGACTATAGAGTAATGCCTACAAGAATATAATCTAATATTTGAAATTAATTTCCCTTGTCTAGGGGTGCTTCTTAACTAGAGGATCAAGTGTCTGATATGGTTTCATTAGCTCCAATTTCAAACTATTTGTTAAAGCTTTATGGCGCAAGCTTTCCTCTAAGAATGTTACTTATTACTTTGTTAAGTTCATATCCCAGCTCCCAACCACGACAGATATCTTTGGTCCTAATGAAAATGGTATGATTAACTCCGCCTATGAGCTTGTACATTTTCGTTCTTAGTCTGGATTGCAAAGGAAGGTTATAGTAGGCTGGCAATTACTAACCTACTAGCCAATACGCGATAAATATTTTTAATATATATAAATTTAAATGGAGAAACATGATAAGTGGAGAAAATATATATTTTTACTAAATGTTCTCGAAGAGACATCATATACCCAATTTATTTCGAACTGAGGTGTTGTTTTTGAACATGGTATGGTTTTCTTCAGAATTCAAACTGCTAATTAGCTAGCTTGTCCACAGCCTTTAATATATCCATGACTTTGTCAAACCACCTCGTTACGTTGGAATTTCTAAAACCATGTAATTGTCCAAAATCAATCTACAGTTGCTGAGAATAGTGAAGTTGGAAAACAAAAAGCTACAACTCAATAATATTGTCATAGTCATGCTTTAATAGGACTGAGAAATCTACAGTTATTTCAAAGTCAAATACTTTGAAATCTCCGTGGTGGTGTAAACTAGAGGAAGATCCTAGGAAGGTCGTTGTTGTTGCAGTAATGTTAAATATTTATTCGACGTTACGTTAAAGTCATTCAAAACTTCATTTATGAAGGGTTTGTTTGTAAAGTTAGAAGCCCCTTTGATATTTTTTTCATTTGCAAATAATTCCTTTTTGTTGATGTTTTTATTTATTTTTGTTTCTAATTGGTCAAAGCTCTAATTTTACCTTATAAAAATCATACAATTCCCTCATGGCAACGTTAGCCGTACTCACAGATGATATAAATGAAAGTACAAGAGGAGGGAGGGGGGTGTGAATTGTTGATTTTTATATTTTAATCACTACAAGTTGACTAGTTTTCTAATTAGTCGATTAGATGTAATAACGAGATAATAGTAAGAGCAGAATTTAAGATCAAGAAATAAAGTGCATGAATTAAAGACACCGAAAGTTTTATACTGGTTTGGATTCAATGTGAATCCTAGTCCAGTCCCCTTGGGTTGCAAGGGAGTTCTCTTTCAGTGAATGAGTTTCTCGAGTACAACGTGAATGGTGTGGTTTACACCAATGCCTCAGTTTCTATGTCACTCGTTTCTTTTTGATACAATGCCTCACCAGTATTTTTCTCTCTTTCTCCTCTATCTTGTTACACAACAGATCTAGTAGAGCAGTAGAACAAAGAGAGGGTATTTGGTTCGATCAAAGTATATTTATCTAAGGCTTAAGGATGTGTATAAATACTTTGTAGGAGACCGTTAATGCTGAAGAGATTTGACAACCCAAGAGATTTGATCCTTGGAAAGAAATTGATTCTTTCCAAGAATAAGGTTATTTGCCGTTGCTCTTCCTTGATGAGAGGACTTTGATAGCTTTCCTTCTACAGGTCTTGATAGCGCCGGGTTTACTCCTTGATTTTTGGTCCTTCTAGAAATAGCAGCTTGATTGATCATCTTGCAAGATCTTCGATGCTTCTTTTCCGCTTAAATCAATCTTTGATTGATTTTCTTGCCGGATCTTTTGTTGGTTGATTGATTTCTTCCTTTTGATTTCTTCGATTTTGGATGCTTTCCTTGAGTCCTTATACCAAAAGCAATTATATTATTTTTCATCATTAAAACTAAAATCTAACAATCTCCCCCTTTTTGATGATGACAAAATAATATATGTAAAGATCAGTTGACTTTCCTGTATTTTACTCCCCCTCAATGAGTGAAGTTGACTCCCCCTCAATAGGCGCTTCCTTTAGTCGATTTCTTCTGCAGGATCTCTGACTCCCCCTCAAGAGGTGCCGTTGGGATAGTATCTATAGTCGACTTCCCATGCAATGGATGTACCTGCACTACCTGCACGAAGATACATATCCTTTCTCCCCCTTTTTGGCATCAGCAAAGAGGGATAAGATAACGACACACTATATACTAAAACACGATTTATAGCATGATATTCTTGCAAAGTTATGGCAAAACAAAACATAATGTCTAAACAGCAAAAACAAAAGTAAACCAAAAAATCATCCAACGACTGGTTATCCAGTCCAAAAGAGCACAGCAAAAAATATTGTCTTAAACTTCCACATTAACGATGCAAGAAATAAGTAAGAGTGTTGCAAATCGCCTCCTTCAGTTAATCAAAGCTGGCATTGGCTGAGATAGTCACTCCATCAAGCCTGTCGTATACCTCCTTGAATGCCTTGACTGCGTTTTCCCTAACTCTAAGAACTGCAACTCTTATCTTTGAAACATCAGACCCTATCTCTTTTGAGATTGCATGGATATCTCCAATAGTGGACTGAGTAGCAGTGAGAAGATCTTTGATGGCGGACAACAGCTTGTCAATGGCAACTAGTTTCTCAGCAAGGTCAGGGACGCTGGGACTATGATGGGAAATAGAGGGTTTGGATTTTGGATCAGGTTGAGCATGTTTGACCTCACCTTCTTGTTTCTTAACCCATGAGCCCTTCACACACATATACCCCATACTTGCAAACGCTTTGGATTGTAAGATTTTGAAACAGAGATGAAGGGATATTTAGAGATGAAAATATTATGAGCTTCCAGAATGTGAGTGATGTCCATGCCATAAGGCAGACTGGTGGAATCATCAGCACTCTCAATCATAAAATTGATGAACCAAGAGGACAGTTTGATCTTGAGTTTTGTCACAAGGCAGTAGACAAGAAAGGTATCTCTTTGAGAGAAGGTGGAGAAAGAGCCAGTACGAGGAAGCAGAATACTTGTAACAATGTGGGCTAGAACACGAGTTTCAAAGCTAACATCACTTGCACCTAACTGGTTTGGGAGAGATTCAGATGGACACTCAACAATACACCGATTTGCTTGATCAAAAGTGATTTCAAAATCATCAGGCCAGGAATTTTTGAAAAGCATGGGAAAACCAGAACACTTATACTGGAAAATTGAATCAAACATGGTATTATCAAGAACAACACGCTTCCTTAACACTAAGAATTCCAACTTATCAGACTTACTGGAGCAAAGATTTGTGTAAAACATTTTCACTAGGGGTTCATAGACTTTAGGAGGGGAACAAAAAAGAATTTAGACCAGCTCTGATGAACAAACAGATCTTTTACCTTACAATTTAGGGCTTCTATGTCATCAAGGTCGATTACCCTCCCATGAGCAATTGGTTTGTCTTTCAAAGCAATGAAAAAATCTCTATTTGGAGAATCCTAGAAATTTAGGTCAGACTCTAAAGAACCAGAGAGATCTATTTTCGAATTCTTTGGAGTAAAGGATTCAGGGGGTTCTTCCATAGGTCTTTTTCCCAAGGCTTTTTCTCCTAAAGTATGAGAATGATCTGAGAGGTTCGCTTGAGAGGAGCAAAACCTTCCGAATGGTCGGACCCTAGGTCTACTTGTTCTGGAGGTTGAGATGGAGGTTTTGTTCTGGAGCGAGTCCTCTTCCTGGTAGAAGCAGAAGGATTTTTTGAGTGTTTGGCCATGGAAGAGCTTTTGGTGAGAGAAAGTTTTGGAGATGGTTTCCAGGCGATGGGGATGATGGAGATGATAAGATAGGATTTTAACGTGTTTTATGCCCCTACATGCTTATGCTTTAAGTATAAATTGCTACAAAATAGCCTCAAAATGCTCACAGGTTGTGCTTGATTGCAGGTTTGGTCGACAAAGTGACGAAATGTGAAAGATCGGCTCAAAAAAGGAGTGAAACCTGCTCAAGTATCAATGACCAAGAGAATTGAGGAAAAAGGGCCTAGTGCGGACCGCGCAAAAGTGGATGCGGCCGTACTAGGAGGTTCAGAGACATGGCATATTTAGTGGAAGTGCTTCGCGGCCGCGATTGGATTCTTGCGGTCCGCGGTCAGGCTACGCGGCCGCTTCACACTTTTGTGCGGTCCGCGTGAACGAGATTCAGAGAGTTGAAGTTTTGACAATTTCAAGCAATGCGCTCCGCGCTCCTTTATGTGCGGCCGCGCCGACCTCCATCGCGGCCGCGCTGCATTTCCACGCGGTCCGCAGTCCTCAACTTCAGAGAAGCAGAAACCAGAAGTCCAAGAGCCAGTGCGGCCGCGGTCCTTTTTGCGCAGTCCGCACTGACCCCGCAGGGGTATTTTTTGTCCAGTTTTTCCAGCCTAGTATAAATAGAACATTTTACCATTTTTAGGTTAAGTTTTATATCTCAGACATAGCTGCGCTCGTGAGACTCGATTTTGTAGCCATTTTCGGCACTTTTGCTCATTATTAATGATAGATTATTGTAGTTTCTTTTTAGTAATCAATTTATATGCTTAGTTCTTCATCTATTTCTTCAATTTCTGTATCTAGCATGACTAGCTAAACCTACTAGCTAGGGTTGTGGCCCAACCCTAGTGTGGGTAATTGATGGGTGTTGCCATCTAGGGTTAGATTGATTATGAGTGTTTGCTATTTGGGTTGATTTTATGTTTTTATTCAAGAATTTGTGGTTGCAAACACTGATTCAAGCTTTGTGGGTTTGACTCTTCTTGAGAAAGAGAGTCTATGACCCTAAAATTGACCCAACAAGGAATTGGGATGGACTCATGAGAAATGATAGTCCCAGTTAATGGGTTAAATCTCGAGAGAGTAATCACCCTATTTGAACCCTAGTTGCTTGATCTAATTGGCCTACCCAATTGGTCTCGAGAGAGTCAATTGGGCAAAATCACTCTCTCGACCGAAAGGTGTGAGAGTGGGTAGAATTGGTCAACGGTTATAGCATAAGCCCCAAATATGTCAATCTATCCTTAGTAACATCTACCCGTCAATTAGCCACCTAGGTAATTCCACGACCCTAGTGCCCTTCTTCCCATTAGATACAACTTAGCAATATTCTAGTAGCATAATTTAGCGTTAATCAATAGTTTATTCATAGTAGTTATAAAAAGCAAAAAAACCAAGAATGTTTGAAGTGACATTAGGAGTACAAACACATCTCTAGACTAGACAGAAAATCCAACTCCACTACTAGCTCCCTGTGGAAATCGATCCCGACCACTATTCGGGCAAAAGCTATTGCGACCCGCTCTTCCTACCTTGGTGTAGTGTCGAGTTGGCAGCGATCAGGAGACTGAAAAGGATTTTCAGGTATCAAAAGGAGGGTTTCTGATGGCTGAGTACAGAAAAGGAAGGGGTTTTCAGTTGAACAAACGTGATGATTGGTTTTCCTTCTTTGAACTCTGTAACTGATGTGAAAAGAGAGGAAAAGAAAGGGAATTCAGAGGCGTAATTAATGATCAGAAAACAACAACATAGTTTGAACATTAGGCATACAAAAAGTAATAGTAACACATAGGTCCTATTATTAATGATTAATGCAAACAATACCAAGTAATTCTCTTAAAAAGAAAAATCTGTCCTCTAGTAATGGCTTAGTAAAGATATCCGCTAATTGATCAGTAGTTCCAACAAAAGATAGTTCTATATTTACCTTAAGAATATTATCTCTAATAAAATGTTGCTTGATGTCTATATTCTTTGCCCTAGAATGATGCACAGGATTTTTAGAAAGACATATGCACTAGAGTTATCACAGAAAATTGGAGTGGGTTTAAAGAATAAATTCATAGTCACCCAATTGATGAGACATCCATAGTAATTGTGCACAACATTGTCCAATGGCGATATACTCAGCCTCAGTTGTGGATAATGCGACTGATCCTTGCTTTTTACTGTTCCAAGATATCAGTGCCTTTCCAAGTAATTGGCATGTCCCACTGGTGCTTTTTCTGTCTTCCTTATCACCAGCAATCAACATCTGAAAAACCTTCTAATTTAAAATTGTTAGATTGTGGATACAATAATACGTGAGAGACAGTTCCAATGAGATATCGAATAATTCTCTTTACTGCAGTCAGATGTGATTCCTTAGGAGCTTACTGAAACCTGGCACATTTACAGACACTAAACACAATATCTGGTCGACTAGCAGTTAGATAAAGTAGTGAACCAATCATTCCACGATACTTAATTTCATCAACAAGAATTCCATGTTCATCTTTGTCGAGACTTGTTGAAGGACTCATTGGTGTGCCAATAGCTTTAGCATTGCTCATACCGAACTTTTGAATCAACTCTTTTGTATATTTTGTCATATGAACGTTACTTCTTCAGATTGTTGAATTTAAAGTCCAAGAAAGAATGTTAGCTCTCCCATCATACTCATTTCAAACTCACTTTGCATAAGATTTGAAAATTCTTGCATAGAAGAGGATTAACACTACCAAAAATAATATCATCAACGTAAATTTGAATAATGAGATTACCTTCTGATGATCTTTTAATAAACAGGGCAGTGTCTACTTTACCTATTGTAAATCTGTGATCAATAAGAAATGAGCTAAGTCTTTCGTACCATGCCCGTGGAGCTTGTTTCAGTCCATACAATGCTTTGGTTAGTTTTATACACATGGTAGGGAAACTTTGAATCTACAAATCCAGGAGGTTGTTTCACATATACTTCCTCTTCAACGAAACCATTCAAAAAGGCACTTTTAACATCCATCTGGAATAGCCTGAATCTTCTAAAGGATGCATATGCAAGAAGAATTCGTATAGATTCTGGTCGAGCTACTAGAGCAAAGGTTTCGTCATAGTCGACTCCTTCCTGTTGTGAGTATCCTTGAGCAACTAATCTAGCTTTGTTTCTCACAACTTTTCCATCCTCATTCAGCTTATTTCTAAAGACCCATTTTGTTCCAATTACGAGATCATTTTCAGGCTTGGGCATCAATTTCCATACTTGATTTTACTCGAATTGGTCTAGCTCTTCTTGCATTGCTTGCAACCAGCTTGAGTCTTTCAGAGTTTCCTCTATTTTCTTTGGCTCAATATGAGAAATTAGTGCTATGTTTGCTTTCTTCTTTAGAGCTCCCCTAGTTTTCATTCCTTCGCTTGGATCTCCTATGATGAATTTTTGAGGATATTCAGGTTCACTTCTCCATTCATTTGGACGAACTGTATGAGTAGTTGACTCATTCGGAGATTCTGGTTGACTGTTGTTGATCTCATTAGTTGACTCTATCATGCCATCAGATTTATTTGTCGACTCTTGAGATTTGCTTGTCTCCTGAATTTCTTGAGTTTGATCTTCATCACCTGCAATAATTCCTTTCTCGGCCGAAGTGTTATTCTCATCAAATATAACATGTACTGATTCTTCCACACACAATGTGCGTTTATTATAGAATCTAAAGGATCTACTATTTAATGAATAACCCAAAAAAATACCTTCGTCACTTCTTGGATCGAATTTTCCAAGATTGTCCTTACCATTATAGTGAATGAAACACTTTCTTCCAAACGGATGAAAGTAACTAATATTGGGTCGTTTACCTTCCACAGTTCATATGGTGTTTTCTTCAAAATGGGCCTTATGAGACATCGGTTGAGAATGTGACATGCAGTACTTACTCCTTCTGTCCAGAAGTGATTTGGCAATAAATATTCTAGTATCATAGTTTTTGCCATATCTTGCAAGGTCCTATTTTCCGCTAAACGACTCCATTCTGTTGGGGTGATCTTGGGGCAGAGAAGTTGTTGGCTTGATCATTACAGAAATCTTCAAATGTTCTGCTTTCAAATTCTCCTCCTCGATCACTTTGGATTGTTGTAATCAGATACCCATTTTCTCTTTCAACCTTCTTACAGAAAATTTCAAAAATTTTCAAAGCTTCATCTTTATGAGATAAGAAAATAACCCAAGTAAAACGTGAGTAATCATCAACAATAATAAAAGCATATCGTTTCCCTCCTATGCTAGCAGTTCTAGTAGGTCCAAATAAGTCCATATGAAGCAATTGCAAAGGCTTAGAAGTAGATACAATATCCTTATTTTTGAAAGAGTTTCTACTTTGTTTTCCAATTTGACAAGCATCACATATATGATTTCTAGAGAAATTTAGTTTAGGCAAACCAATAACTAAATCATACTTGGAAAGTTTTTCTATCAAATGCATGTTTGCATGACCAAGTTTCTTATGCCATAGTCATGGATCATCAGATATAGATGTTAAGAAGATATGACCATCTATATTTTCAAAGCCATCAAGAATATAAACATTTCCATACCTTTTACCTGGAAGGATTATTTTACCCGTCTCATCTTCAATAGCACAACCTGTCTTTTTGAACTTTACTTCATACCCTGAGTCGCATAGCTGACTTATACTCAGAAGATTGTAGTTAAGTCCGTCAACAAGATAAACCTCAGTGATATCACAATTATTATTGAAAGGGATTGTTCCGATACCGACTATTTTCCCTTTTGAGTCATCACCGAACTTGACACTTCCTCCGTCTATTTTTGTAACTTCCTTAAACAGGTTTTTGTCACCTGTCATGTGACTGGAACACACACTATCCAAGTACCATTTTCCTTTGCGACTCCTCCTGTGGTTCCTGCAAAACATAGTTATTACTTTCTTTTAGGTACCCAAGCTTGCCTGGGTCCTGGTTGGTTAGTATTACACGACTCAGGATTATTTTTGGGTTTTCAAATCCATCTTGAAACATTTGATTTACGAAATCGACAAAAGGAATATTTATGTCCACTTTTGTTACAGTAGTGACACGTAACTCCTGATCCATTTTTGGATCTTTTATTAGTGTTAGTACTAGTGGACTCTGTTCTGGCTGGTCCTTCTCCATGACTTGTAAGTCGCCTGTTTTGACCTGACAGAACTATGACTGGTGGATTTGCGCATGCCGTTGAGTTGCATTTGCAATTCCTCAAACTCTTCTTGAAGTACTTCTTTTTCAATTTCACATACTTCATGCTTGAGTTTCCAGTCTTTTACATCTTTGTTGAGTCTCTTTAGTTCATTCATCATTTTTTGAGACTCTTTCAAAGTAAGGTCAAGAATATCCTGCAATTCATTACACCTTTCATAGTTATAATATCTTACCTCGCCTGTTTCACCTCGTGCCATGAAACAATTCTCATTGTCATCCTTGCATTCATCCTCTAAAGTGTCCTCATCTGTCCAACACCCTAAGAGTTTGTTCATGTCGTTTTTCAGAATTGTCATGAAGCAAAGATTTGCTATCTCTTCATGTTCTGAATCGTCTTTATCACTTCAGCTTCCAAATGATTTGTTCTTGTTGAAGCCTCTGGAAACTTTTCTTTTTAGATCAGGACATTCAGCTTGAATATGCCCAAATCTTCCACACTCATAGCATTTGCCATCATTTTTGTCTTGTTCATTATATTGCCTGGTTCGCCTGGGTGGCATCCTTCCTCTTCTCGCATTCCTTATCTCCTCATTAAACCATCCATATTCCCTGACACCATGGCAATTTCTTCTTGAAGAGCTTCATGGTCATCATCAATATCATTTTCTACTTTTTCAATTGTGGCCTTGAATGCAATTGTTTTCTTCTTTTCTTCCTGGTTTGTTTTCTTGAGATGAGTTTTCTCGAAAGCTATGAGTTCTCCTCGAAGTTCATTGTATGATAGTTTGTTTAGATCCTGAGATTCAAGTGTAACCACTTTTGTCTGCCAAGTAGTGGGTAGACTTCTAAGAATCTTCCTAACTTGACCACCACTCGAGTATGGTTTGCCATAAGCTTTTAGATTGCTAATGATTTTGCTAAATCTGGCAAACATCTCTTCAATAGATTCTCCTTCTTTCATCTGAAAGAGTTCATAGTCATGAACCAACATGTTGATATGAGTTTCCTTTACTTTACTGGTTCATTCATACGTAACTTCAAGTTTATCCCACATCTCTTTGGCTGTATCGCAGCTAGAGATTTTCTCATACTCCTCACCACTTATAGCATTATAGAGCAGATTCCTTGCCTTGTTGTTAACTTGCATAACTGCCATTTGCTCATCTGTATATGAACCTATATCTTCAGGATTAGCAAGTGGTTGAGCGGCGGCCGGCAGAGGGTAGTTCCCCTTTTTGATAACTCAGCACACTTTGACATCATAGGCCGTTGCGTATATTTCCATACGCACTTTCCAGTGAGAGAAATGTTGTCCACTGAAATACGGTGGCCTCACTTGCGATGTTCCTTCTTGGAAGAGTGCTCCGATAATAACTTGATTTGCCATGATCTTTTCTCACAAGCTGCTAAAGCAAAAGAAAAATGTGAGCCTTGCTCTGATACCAATTGAAAGTACAAGAGGGTGAGGGGGGTGAATTGTTGATTTTTATATTTTAATCACTACAAGTTGACTAGTTTTCTAGTTAGTAGACTAGATGTAATAACGAGATAATAGTAAGAGCAGAATTTAAGACGCAAAAATAAAGTGCAGGAATTAAAGACACCGGAATTTTTATACTGGTTTGGATTCAATGTGAATCCTAGTCCAGTCCCTTTGGATTGCAAGGGAGTTCTATTTCAGTGAATGAGTTTCTCGAGTACAACGTGAATGGTGTGGTTTACACCAATGGCTCAGTTTCTATGTCACTCGTTTCTTTTTGATACAATGCCTCACCAGTATTTTTCTCTCTTTCTCCTCTAACTTGTTACACAGCAGATCTAGTAGAGCTACACTGTTTGTTTTGCAGTAGAACAAAGAGAGGGTATTTGGTTCGATCAAAGTATATTTGTCTAAGGCTTAAGGATGTGAATAACTACTTTGTAGGAGGCCGTTGCTGAAGAGATTTGACAACCCAAGAGATTTGATCCTTGGAAAGAAATCGATTCTTTCCAAGAATAAGGTTATTTGCCGCTGCTCTTCCTTGATGAGAGGACTTTAATAGCTTTCATTCTACAGGTCTTGATAGCGCCAGGTTTACTCCTTGATTTTTGGTCCTTCCAGAAATATCAGCTTGATTGATCATCTTGCAAGATCTTCGACGCTTCTTTTCCGCTTAAATCAATTAGAGATTTATTTTCTTGCCGGATCTTTAGTTGGTTGATTGATTCCTTCCTTTTGATTTCTTCGATCTTGGATGCTTTTCTTGAGTCCCTATACCAAAAGCAATTATATTATTTTTCATCATTAAAACTAAAACCTAACAATAAATACTACTGGTGGTTTAGCTTTACCCATATCATTGGTATATTATTAAACATATTTGCCGAGTTCTTTCTGGTTAAAAAAATCTCCTTCTAGTTGCTGTGGAACAATTAGAATATTCTCTAGAAGAAATACGGGGTTCTACTTCTGGTGGTAACATGCTTGGTCCCGCTTATAGGGTCAAATCAATACGTTCTAAGAAAAAAGATTGAAATATCAATCTCATTGAGATCATCAATCTCGTACCAAATCCCATCAATCGAATCACTCATACAAGTAAAGAGATCTATTCATTGATAAGAAAAAGAAAAAACAAAAACGTGAACGAAAATTGAATTGGTGATAAAATAGAATCCTGGGTACAATAGAGATGCTGAAATAATTAGTAAACCATTTTTAAAAAATGAAAAAAGAGAGTTGGGGGGGGGGGGGGTGATGGTGGGTGCCATAAAACAATTCTTGCTCTGCCCACAGTATTTCAAATACTACTAAGTTTTTGTTGATATAACTTATGACTGAAGACAGATGGAGTAGATAGTTGCATCTCAAGGGACCAGAATCATTATTGCTACTTAGTTTTCTGTTTACCAAAACTTTGATAGCTATTCAGAAGCCTTTGTTCCATCCAAATGATGCTAGTTTTTAGTTCATCCATCTGTCACATTATTAATGGTATCACATGCATGTTATTTATGTGAAACTGAAATACACAGAGAACAGAGCTTGAAAATTGGTTATCTTTGCCGTTGTCTTTGAACAATACCAAAGGACCAGAAGTATACAGATTCTTTTAACCAAAAAAAGGGCATGGGGGCATAGACAAGTGTATATATGTTAGGCTGGCAATAGGTTGGACTGAAAGAAGTTGCTCCCTTTTGGTTGTTTGGTGACAGGTTAGACCTAAATGTAGACAAAATTACATAATAATTGTTATGTAAGGTTGACTTTTTATTTTTTATTTTTAATGTTTTTTTCGTTTCCGAATTCATAAGGGTTGACATCTCAATTATAAACTATTATCAATTTAATAGGATATTCCGATGTGGTTTATGTTGGGATCAAAATAACATGGTGCATGCGGAAGCTAACAATGCAAAGCTTGATGGACGATAAATCAGAGTATAAAGAAAAATACACTAAACTAAGCATAATAATTTATTATGGTTTAATCAATCGATCTACATATGATTTATCACTAATATAAAAAGAGAATAATTTTCTGAGAGAATAATCTCTACTAAATATGACTTTCGTAAGAACTACATTGAACTCTCTTATTATATTGTTTAGGCTTTTAAATATTCAGGCCTAATCGGACGTTAATGTGTCCCACATTGATTGAAGTATATATTATTTCTCTACTTATATGAATTTGGGTAATTCTTCTCTCATAAATTAAATTTTTCGATTGAGTTAGGCCCGAGGTTAATCTTCTAAAAAAAATTACGTACCATTTAAGGTGTTCTCATATCACCTACGAGTATAACGTTACCTTTTAATTGAGGGGATATGCAGATGAAAGCGTGGATGTTTTATAAAATACAAACTTGCATGTATATTCTAACTTTATAAACAGAAACTTTGTATTCTATCAATATCTGAAAAGTTAGTTGTAGGTCTTATTGGAAAATTTCAAGCGATGACTTGTTATTATCTCTCGTCATCACTTACATGTTTATCTTCTAATTAGCAAATTATCATTTTCAAATGGAAGAAGAACTCATCAGGTTCTGTATATCTGCATTTTGATAGAAATGGTAGGTTGACAAGGTCGTTACTTTTAGTAGCCAAATTTGTAATCATTTTAACAAACTACGTACATTAATATCTGGAAACAAAGTTGGTCAACCCAATTTTTGCTTTATCTTTAATATGAAACATTTTCTCAAAATATAAAATATGTACGCAGTCACCGCGGAATCAGAATTTTTATCAAGATGTGTCAAAATATAAAATTCTTATTTTAATTATATCGTGAAATGCATTGCGAATATAATAAGGCTTTATTTGTTGATATTATTTTCTTCTGTTAGTTGTAAAAAGAAAAAGACAAACATCGTCTTGCATGAGTGTTAAAAAAAAGTCTTTAGCCGTAAGCCTCTGTTTACATCAAATTTTTCATCTTCTCAACACTACGTAAAAGAACGATAATCTAGCACCATCCTTGTTAATTTCTATTAACACCCTCCAACAATTACCGACAATTATGTTCAATTTTATAGTTTATTATGATCCAAAAGAAGTATTTTTTTTAGGGGTATACATGGATCGGGCTGATTCGGCTTTTATCAAAACCAAACCAAACAAACTATATCGGTTTGGATTGGTTCGATTTTATCGGGTTTCTCGGGTTTTTCGAATTTTTTTGATAAGTGGATATATGTCTAGTAAAAGTTAAAAAATTAACAAACATATGATCTATTAAAATATTCTAATGGGATATTTTTTTTTAGTAACACATGATCACGAATAGTTATTTTGTTAGTCGTCTAACAATAATTTTTTGTTAGTGTACCCTTTCAAGATTAATCAAATTTAATAATTAAATATAAATATCAACATGATACCTAAATAATGATATGTTTTTTTTAACTGAGTCCACTAGGCATTGTGCCGAGGGTTGATTTTCATACATATGAAAGGAAGTACAACATAGTGGAGGGGGACCTGAACCTTACCTCCACATATAAGATGAAGATGCATTTGGTAAACCACATGTGGTAACCAAGTATCACATGAAAACTATGGTGAGTTAGACCTATGATGATGTACCAATTATCTATCCAAAAGTGATAGGTAATTGGATGTACAAAATACAAGTAAAGTAAGCCTAGGTCAACTATACAGTAGCACAAAAGATCTTAAAACTACTTTGTAAATGAGTTGGAAGATGATCTTCCATATACTACAACAAGTTCTACATCTGTAAGGTATGTAGAAAATTCCTAGAAGGGCTGATGAACAAAAAAGGCCCAAGGTGATGGTTATATTCCATATTGCTTTGGCATTGAAGACAAAGAAAGCAAGTAGGAAGATAACAAGCACAAAGGAGAATACACATAGCTGCTTCTACTTGGTGGATGTGACAGATGAGAGTGAGCAATGGAGTGGTTCACTTCCTGCTTCCTTTGTCCATTTTGACTTGAAGTTTGCTGTGAGAGGACTAGGCTGGGCTGTTGAAAGAGGAGATGCTGCATGATTGTTCGACTGTTGCTGCTGTTGTGTGTGATGCTGCTGAATGTATTGCAGCTTCAGAGAGGTTGCATTGCAATTTGAATGCCTCCTGGAGATTGTGGATGCTTTGGATTGTGTCCATGAATAGGTTATCCACAGATTATATGTGGAGATGGTGGATAGATTTGATTCAACTGATACATTCCCAGCAGAATGAGCATTTGGGATGCTAATACCACTGACTGGGAATGCATCAGTTGGTCAAGTCTGCTCCCAGTACCTGCAAAATTAGCAAAGCTGTTAGCAAAGGGGAGCTCACAGTCCAGGTTCTTGTGGATGCTGGACCTGAGTCTGGGGACAGGGGGGAATTATGACCCTTATTTGTGAGGAAAAAACTAAGTGCATGTTCTTGTGGAGACTGCACTCAGTTGGTCTGATATTTCTGTGGAAGGTGAAGATTGCAAAGGGTGAGAAAACATCACTGCAGAGGTATGGATACCTGCAGATTGTACATTGTAGGGGTCTAGGAGTTGGGTGAATGTTTGCGGGTTGGAAAGAACTGTTCTGCAGTTTCGGCAGTTTCTGCATTATCATTCTGCAGATTCTGCATTTTCTGCTGTAACAGGAAGTAAAGGAGAGTATAAATGGTGGGTAGAGGAAGATGCAGATGCAGGGGGATAAGTTTATGTGTTGATGGGGTGTTTTGAGGGCTAGGACAAAGGTACATAGGACCTTGGCCCTGCATTGCATCAGGAAACCATCACAGGATGGTGTACCTGCAGCAAAATAACACAGGGTCAGTTGAAAGGTTGGCATTTCTGCCCATATTTTGTGACTGTTTTCTTCCTCCCCATTGGCTACCACAGCTCCTTGTTTAATTTTCAAGAGTAGAAACCCAAGGACTGACATCACATCCTGAAACCAAACAAAGGAGCTGAGCAACTTATGAAGATGCTGAACCTGCAAGAATTCAAACATGGTTAGAAAAATTGTTTTTTGCTGGGGAGTGTGTGGGGAGGCTATTTGGTGCATGAACTCTCTTTGGCCTTCCCTATTTTTCTGTGGAAAGTCCAGTAGAAAGAGCACATAAAGTGCTGATACCACACACTGGAACTTAGACATAACATTAGGTAGACCATTGGGAGGGTGAATCTGGCTAGGGAAGAGGTTGGAGATCATTTGGATTAGGGGAATTATTTGGTCCCAAAATATGCCTTTGAATTTAGCCATAACCATTGGAGTACAGATGGGACATAAGAGGAGGAAGATGGACAGTACTGGTCTGCTTGTGCCTGAAGGCAGGGGTGCCATTGAAGTCAAGTATGATTTGGCCTCTAATTTGGGGTGGGAGTCCTGCAGGATATGGTAGTGAGTTGTGGAGGATAGGGAATGGCTCAGTTTGGATAGAGAGTCTGCAGGGTAGTTGGCTTCTCTATAAACATGGGAGTAGGAAATGGAATCACACATGTTGCACAGATCTCTAAGCTTCTGGATATGCATACAGATGTTCCATGGTGGAGTTGAGATCTTAGTGATCCATTGAATCAGAAGGTTGGAGTCTGCTTCCAAGTAAATCCTGGTATAACCATTGTCCATGCACCAAGTGATACCAATGAGAGCAGCTTGGGTTTCAGCTTGGTTGTTGGTGCCTTCTCCCAGGGGGGAAGAAATTGCATGAAGAAAGATACCATGGTGATCCCTGATAATTACCCCTGCACCAATTTTCCCTGGGTTTCCTAAAGCACTACCATCACTGTTAATTTTAACAACTCCTGCAACAGGCTTTTCCCAGACAACTTGCTGAACCCTGATATTGTGATTAAGGCTCTCAATTATGTAGAATGCTTCTGGCCATTTCATTGGCCAGTTGATATTCCCATGGGTTGCTCTCAACAGAAGATTGATGTCAGAATCAATTGAGAAGCAGGTTCTGATTAATGAGGAGGTTTTGCCTCCATACTTGGAGCTACACCTGTTCTTCCAAAGGTTCCAGCATATGATTATGGGTAAGGTGTCAAGGATAAGCTTTTGGACTGAGTTAGTTCTTCTCAACAGCCCCCATTTGATGATCAGCATTTTGAGGGGAATGGGGTTCATTTGAATGCCCATTGGAGAGGCATATGTTTTCCAAACAGTTTTAGCAAAATGACCTGTGCTGAAGATGTGATCCACAGTTTCTGCTCCTGGTTTTATGCAGCATACACATTTGTTGACAGTGGGGGAGCTGAACCTTGCCACCCTGTCATCTGTAGGCAATTTATTTCTGAGGGCTCTCCACAGACAAAAGGACCATTTAAAGGGGATCCTTTTATGCCATGTGAGCTTGTTGGAGAGGAGAATGGCTTTTTTCTGCCTGATGACATTCTAGGCAGAGGCACATGAGAAGTTTCCATTAGCTGTAGGTGTCCAAATTGGCCTATCAGGAATGAGAGGATTGAAATGGATGGGAATTTGGAGAATATCAGGGATCATGTGGGGGGGGGGGGGGGGCTACACCATTAAGTTTCTGAATGTCCTAGGCTCTTGAGTTCCAGAAGGCAGAGACTGTAGTGTTACCAGGCCTTCCTCCCTGTTGTCTGAAACTCGCTGGATTTCCATTACCAAGCCAATTGTCCCACCAGAAACTGCAGGTTCCAGAATGAAGGATCCATTTGATCTGGGGATCAGCTTCTTTCTTGTTTGACATCATTCTTTTCCATGTTTGAGATTGGCCTGAGTTCCACTTTTTAGAGATAGGGTGAGATCTTTGACAGTACTTTGCTTTCAGAAAATCACTCCACAATGTTTGCTTAGTTCTGAACCACCACCATTGCTTGAATTCCAGGGATCTTCAAACATCCTCAATGCATTTGAAGCCAATGCCACCTTCATCTAGAGTATTGGATAGTTTTTGCCAGGAAGCCCAATGATACTTGTTTTTATCCTTTTCCATACCCCAGAAGAAATTAGCAGCTAGCCTTTCTATTTGTTTTACCACAGTTTTGGGAGGGGAGACAGCAGACAGAAGGTGGATGGGAAGGGATTGTAGCACATGTTTGATCAAAGTAGCTCTACCCCCATATGATAAGAGTTTACCATGCCAACCTCTAATTCTGCTCACAACTTTGGAAATGATGGGGTTGAAATGAACAATCCTCTTTCTTCCTGTATACAGAGGACTTCCCAAGTATGTAAGAGTTGATTCTTTCTTTGTGAACCCAGTAATCTGCTGAATCCTTTTGATGGTGTAAGGAAAAGCACATGGAGAAGTCATGAAATGGCTTTTGTTCTGGTTGATCAACTGGCCTGAGGTGCTTTCATAAGCTTGCAGAATTTCCATAACTTTCTGAAGGGAATATCTGCTGCCAGATGTGAAAATGATAATGTCATCAGCAAAGCTCAGGTGAGTTATCTGTGGACCTCTTCTCTCCATGTAGAAGCCATTAAAGAACTGATCATGAGTGAGATTGTTCAGCATCCTTGATAGTAATTCAGCACCAAGGATGAACAAAGCTGGGGCAAGGGGATCTCCTTGTTTCAACCCCCTTGTTGAGTGAAAGAAACCACATCTTGTTCCATTTACAATGACTGAATACTAATTCATGTCTATGAGAAATTCACTGAACCCAAGTCTTCTCAACATGATGCAGGTGAAGGACCAAGACACTCTATCATATGCTTTTGCCATATCCAGTTTGATCACAACATTTGCACCAATGTTTGGTTTCTTGATTCCTTGAACAATTTCCTGAGCAAGCATGATGTTCTCTGAGATACTTCTCCCTTTAACAAAGCCTGTTTGATTAGGAGAAATGATTCTGGGCAAGATTGTGGCAATTCTGATGCAGATAAGCTTTGAGATAATTTTATTGATGAAATTACTCAAACTTATGGGCCTACACTCAGTTAAGGAATTGGGGAACTCAACTTTTGGGAGCAAGACTAGACATGCTTGGGTCATGAACCTAGGCATAGAGTGACCACAGAAGAAGGAAAGCACCACATTCAGCAGATCCTGCTTGATAATCTCCCAGCAGTGCTGGTAGAATTTGCCATTTAGTCCATCAGGCCCTGCTGCACTTGTTGGGTTCATTGAAAAAACCACATTTTTAACTTCCTCCATTGTGGGTTCTTTGTTGATGTTCTCATTGTCTTCATGTGTAACCAAGGATGGGATGCAAGATAACAGGTCCTCCCTAATTGTTCCACCAGGATCAGTGAACATATTCTGGAAATGTTCACAAGCAGCTTCACCAATAGGTTCATCACCTTGTATCCACTCCCCCTCTTCATTTTTGATCTTGTGAATGAAAAGCTTCCTTCTTCTCCCTCTGACCAGACTGTGGAAATACTTGGAATTAGCATCTCCTTCTTTAAACCATTGTAACTGTGTTTTTTGCTTCAGAACAGATTCTTCAGTTTTCAGGTGTTTGACATATTGAGCTCTTAGATTATGGAGGACTTCTCTGTCCACTGGATTATTAGTGTGAGCCCAGACTTCTTCAGCTGCAATAACTTTAGATTCATATTCCTTGACTTGTTGGAAGATATCCCCATATTCCCTTCTTGACCATTTGCTCAACTCAGAACACAGTGCTTTTGTTTTTTGGTGAAAGATCCACATTGCATTACCTTGAATTTGTTTGTCCCAGACTGTTTGGACTAAAGGCAGGAAAGAGGCATTTTCAGTCCAACAATTCAGGAATTTGAAGTACTTCTTTGCACCTTCAGGCCTAACATGCATCTCCATAAGCAGAGGGGAGTGATCTGATCCTGTTGAAGCCAGGTGAGAGATTGTTGTTGCTGGGAATGATGTCAGCCAGTTGTCATTGACCATACCCCTGTCTAGTCTTTTCCAAACAATGGCACAAGGGCCTCTTCCATTTGACCAAGTGTATCTTGGTCCATAGAAACCTAGGTCAGTGAAACCGCAATCTTCCATCATGCTAAGAAAATCAATGCTTTTGTTGATTTGGTAGGGAAGATCTCCTATCTTTTCTTCAATAGAGGCAATGACATTAAAGTCCCCAATAGCACACCAAGGCACACCAGTTAGTTCTAAAGTTATGATATTATAACTTACCTATAACAGTCTTTTATAAATTATTTGTCTCTACGCTTGCATTCTCAAACATTTCAAAGCAAATATTGACTGAACATATAAAGATAGATTTTGCCTCAAAACACACATTCTATATCAAGTTTTGTTCTGTTAGTGATCCCTTCTTTTACTTCTCGGGTTACTACTTTCCTGTTACATCAAATCTTGCAAAATCATCGCTTCCATTCTGCTCGATTCATGTTATCTGAAATGGTAAAGGCAAAAACTTAGTGATCCTAGAAAAAAGTATATTTAGTTCTGCATAATCTCCAAGTTATTTATCCTTCATTGGTATCAGAGAATGGTATATATGTGTACATAATTTTTTTTTTTTGGTAATTATATGTGTAGATAATTACAAGAAAGGAAAATGAAAACTTTGTATCTTTGATTCTCATCTTCATCTGGACTGTAAATTGGTCTACAATCAAAAATTTTGATCTTTTCCATCCATTTCTTCTTTTTTATTTTTTTTGTACTACGTCGAACATGACCAAGTTTTGCAACTACATATGATTTACAGCACAAGTTCAATAAATTTACTATGTAAATTTTTTTACATAATTAATCATGTCACTTATAATGTGATTGAATGTAAATTTTTATGATAAGCATTAATTTACTATAATAGCTTAGACAGCACTATTGATGGAAATTAAGGTATACACTTTCTTCCTGTTGAGTTTTGAAAGGATATTAGAATGAATTGGATGTTGTAGCACTAGATCAGCCCCTGTTGAGAATTCTATCTAGAAATTGCTGAATTTGAATTTGTAAGTTTTCTTACTGTTTGCCTAAAAAGATTTTTTTTCCACCTTTGCATCTTTTGCGCAAATACTAAGCATGCTAATCTTTTGTCTGGTTTTGCAACGTGCATGAGAATCAAATATGGAAAAAGTTTGTACTATTAGACGAGGCTCAAAATGTGAGTTTTAAACATTTTTTTTACTTTAATTCACCCAAGATTGTTAAAATCTGTAATGATAAATTTGAATATCACTCTCAAATCAGTTTCTAATAACAATCTTCTTAATAACCATGAAAAGTGATAGAACAGAACGCTCTTCTCAGCACACTCATCTTGTGTGCAAATACATAAATATATACAGGAGTTTCTTGGAGAATAAGACTCCAAAGTAGTCACTGGCTAGGACTCCTAATGAGATAACAATTACACCAACTCTATCCAAATAGACTTCAACAATTCCTACGTGACATTATACTTACATACCCCCTCAAGTTGAGCAGGGTGTGGAACAACTGTCAACTTGCTTGT
>NW_017674454.1:89524-95886 GCF_001879085.1 Nicotiana attenuata
AGGGACGCATGGCGCGTAGAGTTTGAGCATTTGCGCCAGGGTACTATGACTATCTCGGAGTATGCTGTCTGTTTCACTAACTTGGCTAGACATGCACCAGCTTTGGTTTCTACTGTTCGCGAGAGAGTTCGCCGGTTCATTGAGGGGCTCACTCCTAGCATCAGGTCTAGTATGGCTCGCGAGTTGGAGATAGATATTTCTTATCAGCAGGTGGTGAGCATTGCTAGGAGAGTAGAGGGTATGCATGCTCGGGACAGAGAGGAGAGGGAGGCCAAGAGATCTCGAGAGTCGGGTCACTATTCTGGTGCCTGTGCCCCAGCTGCAGCTCGTCATGGTAGGGGTTGTATGAGTCGCCCCGTTCATTCAGCTCTTCCAGCAACCAGTGGTATTCCAGCTCCTCCTATACCTCAGGAGCCTCATTATGCACCTCCAGTATCTAGTACGCCTCCTGCACGGGGTGTTTTCAGTGGTCAGTCCAGCAGACCTGGCCCGAGCCAGCCACAACCGCCACGTCCTCCCAGAGCTTGTTTTGAGTGTGGTGACACATGCCATATGGTGAGGGATTGCCCTAGATTTGGGAGGGGTGCACCTTCACATACTTCTCAGCCACAGCGCGCTACGCAGAGTTCTCAGGCTATGATCACAGCACCAGTTGCTACCCCACCTGCTCAGCTAGCTAGAGGTGGAGGTCGGGGAGGTAGAGGTTGCCCTCGAGGGGGAGGCCAGGCCAGATACTATGCCCTTCCTGCCCGTACTGAGGCTGTTGCCTCTAATTCTGTCATCACAGGTACTATCCTGGTCTGTCATAGAGCTGCATCGGTTCTATTCGATCTAGGCTCCACTTATTCTTATGTGTCCTCTTATTTTGCCCCGTATTTGGGCGTACCTCGGGATTATTTGAGTTCTCCTATTTATGTTTCTACTCCTGTTGGAGATTCTCTTATTGTGGACCGCGTTTATCGTCGTGTTTGATTGCTCTTAGTGGTTTTGAGACCAGGGCCGATTTGTTATTGCTCAGCATGGTAGACTTTAATGTTATCTTGGGCATAGACTGGTTGTCGCCCCATTATGCTATTCTTGATTGTCACGCGAAAACCGTGACGCTGGCAATGCCAGGTATACCGCGAGTAGAGTGGAGGGGTACCTTAGATCATACTTCCAGTAGAGTTATTTCGTTCCTTAAGGCTCAGCGTATGGTTGAGAAGGGGTATGACGCGTATCTAGCTTATGTGAGAGATGTCAGTATTGATACCCCTACAGTTGATTCAGTCCCAGTAGTTCGGGATTTCTCTTATGTGTTTCCAGCTGATCTTCCGGGCATGCCGCCCGATAGAGATATTGATTTTGGCATTGATCTGTTGCCGGGAACTCAGCCTATTTCTATTCCTCCATACCATATGGCTCCTCCTGAGTTGAAGGAGTTAAAGGAGCAGTTACAGAAATTTCTTGATAAGTGTTTCATTCGGCCCAGTGTATCACCTTGGGGTGCTCCTGTCTTATTTGTGAAGAAGAAGGGTCGTTCTATGCGTATGTGTATTGATTATCGCCACCTGAACAAGGTTACAGTGAAGAATCGTTATCCTTTGCCTCGTATTGATGACCTATTTGATCAGTTACAGGGTGCTTGTGTGTTTTCTTAGATTGACCTGCATTCAGGCTATCATCAGTTGAAAATTCGGGAGCCAGATATCCCGAAGACTGCCTTCAGGACTCAGTATGGTCATTACGAGTTCCTTGTTATGTCATTTGGGTTGACCAATGTCCCAACAGCCTTTATGCATTTGATGCATAGTGTATTCCGGCCATATCTTGACTCATTCATCATTGTCTTTATTGATGACATTCTGGTATATTCCCGGAGTCGGGAAGATCATGAGCAGCACCTGAGGACAGTGCTTCAGACTTTGAGAGAGAAGAAATTATATGCTAAGTTCTCGAAATGTGAGTTTTGGTTGGATTCTGTGGCATTCTTGGGTCACGTGGTATCTAGTGAGGGGATAAAGGTGGATCCGAAGAAAGTGGAAGCAGTGCAGAGTTGGCCCAGACCATCCTCAGCTATAGATATTCGTAGTTTTCTTGGCTTGGCAGGTTATTACCGTCGATTTGTTGAGGAATTTTCATCCATTGCAGCACCTATGACCAGACTGACCCAAAAGGGTGCTCCGTTCCAGTGGACAAAAGGGTGTGAGGAGAGCTTTCAGAAGCTCAAGACAGCTTTGACTACAGCCCCAGTTTTAATATTGCCTTCCGGTTTGGGGTCTTATATTGTCTATTATGATGCCTCGAGGGTTGGCCTTGGAGCGGTATTGATGCAGGACGGTAGGGGATTGCCTACGCGTCCAGACAATTGAAGGTACATGAGAAGAATTATCATGTCCATGATCTCGAGTTAGCTGCTATTTTTCATGCCTTGAAGATCTGGCGTCATTATTTGTACGGTGTACCTTGTGAGATTTATACTGATCACCGGAGTTTGCAGCATCTGTTCAAGCAGAAGGACCTTAATTTGCGCCAGAGGAGGTGGTTAGATCTGCTGAAGGACTATGATATCAGTATCTTATATCACCCGGGCAAGGACAATGTGGTGGCCGATGCTTTGAGTCGCCGGGCGGAGAGTTTGGGGAGTTTGGCTTATCTACCAGCAGCGGAGAGGCCCATGGCGATGGATGTTCAGTCCTTAGCCAGCCAGTTAGTGAGATTGGATCTTTCAGAGCCTAGCCGGGTCCTTGCTTGTGTGGTTTCTCGGTTTTCCTTGTTTGATCGTATCAGGGAGCGTCAGTTTGATGACCCTCATTTTCTTGTCCTCAAGGACAAAGTTCTGCGAGGTGATGCCAGAGATGTGACCATTGGTGATGACGGGGTATTGAGGATGTAGGGTCGGGTTTTTGTACCCAATGTTGATGGGCTTCGGGACTTAATTGTAGAGGAGGCCCATAGTTCGCGGTATTCCATCCATCCGGGTGCCGCGAAGATGTATCAGGATTTGAGACAGCACTATTGGTGGAGGTGGATGAAGAAAGATATAGTTGGGTTTGTAGCTCGATGCCTCAATTGTCAGCAGGTAAAGTATGAACACCAGAGACCGGGTGGATTGCTTCAGCAGATAGAGATTCCGGAGTGGAAGTGGGAGCAGATCACCATGGACTTCGTAGTTGGGCTCCCACGGACTTTGAAGAAGTTCGATGCCATTTGGGTGATTGTGGATCGGCTGACCAAGTCCGCATTTCATTCCTATGTGTACCACCTATTCTTCGGAGCGGTTGGCGGAGATTTATATCCGGGAGATTGTCTATCTGCATGGTATTCCAGTTTTTATTATTTCAGATAGAGGTACTCACTTCACATCAAGGTTCTGGAGGGCCGTACAGCATGAGTTGGGCACTCGAGTAGAGTTGAGCACAGCATTTCACCGCCAGACGGACGGACAGTCCAAGCACACCATTCAGATTCTTGAGGATATGCTCCGTGCGTGTGTGATGGAGTTTGGAGGTTCTTGGGATCAGTTCCTGCCACTGGCCGAGTTTGCTTACAACAACAGCTATCAGTCCAGCATTCAGATGGCACCGTATGAGGCCTTGTATGGTAGGGATGTAGGTCTCCGGTGGGTTGGTTCGAGCCGGGCGAGGCTAGATTATTGGGCACAGACTTAGTACAGGATGCTTTGGAGAAAGTCAAGGTGATTCAGGATAGACTCCGTACAGCCCAGTCCAGACAGAAGAGTTACGCGGACCGGAAGGTTCGTGATGTTTCCTATATGGTTGGAGAGCAGGTTTTACTGCGGGTTTCGCCTATGAAGGGCGTTATGAGATTTGGAAAGAAAGGGAAATTGAGTCCCAGGTTTATTGGCCCTTTTGAGATATTGTGGTGTGTTGGGGAGGTTGCTTATGAGCTTGCCTTACCTCCCAGCTTGGCAGGAGTTCATCCGGTGTTTCATGTTTTGATGCTTTGTAGGTATCACGGTGATCCGTCGCACGTGTTGGATTTCGAGTTCAGTCTAAGTTGGACAAGGATCTATCTTATGTTGAGGATCCAGTGGCGATATTGGACAGGCAGGTTCGAAAGCTGAGGTCAAAAAACATTGCATCAGTGAAGGATCAGTGGCAGGGTCAGCAGGTCGAGGAGGCCACTTGGGAGACCGAGCAGGATATGCGCAGCCGTTACCCTTATCGTTTCACTACTTCAGGTATGTCTCTTTGCTCGTTCGAGGACGAACGAATGTTTAAGTGTGGGAGGATGTAACGACCCGGCCGGTCGTTTTAAGAATTTACGCCTCGATCCCTTATTAACTGCTTTCCTCGTGTTTGTTTCTGCTATTGTGAGTCGCCGGGAGGATTTATTTGGAGTTTCGGAGTGTTTTGGGACACTTAGTCCCTAAATGAGAGTTTAAGCTTTAGAATTTGGACCGTAGTTGGAGCAGTATGAAGACGGCCTCGGAATGGAATTCCGTCAGTTCCATTAGCTCCGTTGGGTGATTTCAGGCTTAGGGGCGTGTTCGGATTGTGTTTTAGGGGTCCGTAGCTTAATTAGGCTTGAAATGCCGAAAGTTGAATTTTTGAAGTTTCCGGTTCGATAGTGAGATTTTGATCTAGGGGTTGGAATGGAATTCTGGAAGTTGGAGTAGCTCCGTATTGTTGAATGTGACGTGTGTGCAAAATTTTAGGTCATTCGGGCGAGATTTGATAGACTTTTTGATCGAGAGCGGAAATTTAAAGTTTTGGAAATTCTTAGGCTTAGGTTGGAGAGTGATTTGTGGTTTTAGCATTGATTGATGTGATTCGAAGGTTAGAATAAGTTCGTATAATGATTTAGGATTCGTTGGCAGGTTTGGTTGAGGTCCCGGGGGCCTCGGGGTGATTTCGGATGGTTAAGAGAAGTTTTTGAGTTGAAATTGGCAGCTAAAGTTTTATTGTTGCTGTCATAACCGCAGATGCGGCCAAGAGGGAGGTCAGACAGGAGTCGCAGATGCACATTTTTGGACGCACCTGCGATGGCGCAAGTGCGACTATTTGACCGCAGGTGCGGTTTTGCTGGGTCAGAACCTATAAATTCCACCCTTCGCGATTTTGGACCATTTTTCACAATATTTCATACGGGAAGTGGCTTTGGAGAGCAATTTCAAGGGAGATTTTCAGAGGGGTTCATTGAGATAAGGTCCTTGGTCCATAAACTCGTTATTATGGTGATTTTTATCATTGTAAGCATGAAATTTGAAGGAAAATCAGTGGTAAATTGGGGATTAAGGCCTGGTTAATTGGAGAGCTTTGAGTGGTGATTTGAGGGACCATTTGAGGTTCGATTTTGGTACTTTTGGTATGACTGAACTCGTGAGAGTGTGAGGATTCCGAATTTGTAAATTTTACACGATTCCGAGACGTGGGCCGGGCGGCATTTTGGTCATTTTTCCTAATTTCGCGTATTAGCTTAGAATTAATTAGTTGAAGTAGTTACTTGAAGTGTTATTTACATTATGCAATTACAATAGATTTGGGCCATTTGGAGTCGGATACTCGTGGCAAGAACGTGGTATANGTTTTTCGAGTAGGGGTTCGATTGTAGATAAGGTCCTTGGGTACCAGTTAAAACTCGGTTTATTATGGGTGAGTTTTTATCATGTAAGCAGTGAAATTTGAAGGAAATCAGTGTAAGTTGGGATTAAGGCCTGGTAATTGGAGAGCTTTGAGTGTGATTTGAGGGACCATTTGAGGTTCGAGTTTTGGTACTTTTGGTATGACTGAACTCGTGAGAGTGTGAGGATTCCGAATTTGTAAATTTTACACGATTCCGAGACGTGGGCCGGGCGGCATTTTGGTCATTTTTCCTAATTTCGCGTATTAGCTTAGAATTAATTAGTTGAAGTAGTTACTTGAAGTGTTATTTACATTATGCAATTACAATAGATTTGGGCCATTTGGAGTCGGATACTCGTGGCAAGAACGTGGTATAGATTTGATTGAGCTGGTTCGAGGTATGTGGCTTGTCTAACCTTGTGTGGGGGAACTCCCCTTAGGATTTGGTGCTGTGATATTTGAAATGCCTTGTACGTGAGGTGACGAGCGCGTACTTGTGTTGATTGTTGAAAATCCTTGTTTTTTTCATTTAAGTATCTATAATTTCGTATTTTTCTTCACTGTTTACACTACTTAAACTTTGAGCTTACTGTTAGCTTAGGAAAGCATGTCTAAATGACTAAATTGCCTACTTTCTCAAACTGCCTTATCTGAACTCTGTGCAGCATGCTAGGTTAGAATTACCTGTCTGTTTTGATATTAAATTGAATTGAGTTGATTATTCTTGTGTTGTTGCTGCGTGTTTACATTGGGATTACGGGTGGTTCCCGGTAGATCCCCCTTGTCTGTTTATTT
>NW_017674455.1:0-25880 GCF_001879085.1 Nicotiana attenuata
AATCATCGGTCCATTTGGTAGCGGCGTCTTTTTTCAACATCTTGAAGATCGGCTCACAGATAACGGTAGATTGTGCTATGAACCAGCTGATGTAGTTAAGTCTCCCCAAGAAACTCATTACTTCTTTCTTATTCTTTGGCGGTGGCAGTTCTTGAATAGCTTTGACCTTTGATGGATCCAATTCTATCCCTCGGCGACTCACAATGAACCCAAGTAGTTTTCTGGCAGGAACCCCAAATGCACATTTCGCGGGATTCAGTTTCAGGTTATACTTTCTCGGTCTATTGAAGAACTTCCTCAAATCTTCCATGTGATTAGCGGCTTTCTTGGACTTGATGATGACGTCGTCTACATTTACTTTGATCTCCTTGTGTATCATGTCATGGAAAATGGTGGTCAGGACCCTCATGTAGGTGGCCCCTGGATTCTTTAACCCAAACGGCATCATCTTGAGGCAGTACATTCCCCACGGCGTAATGAAAGCCGTTTTCTCAGCATCTTCTTCATCCATCCAGATCTAATGATAACCAGCGAAACAATCTACAAATGATTGCAACTCATGCTTGGCGCAATTGTCAATCAGGATGTGTATGTTTGCCAAGGGGAAGTCGTCTTTTGGACTAGCTCGGTTGAGATCCCGGTAGTCGACACAGACTCTAACCTTCCCGTTCTTCTTCGGTACTAGCACAATGTTGGCTAACCATGTTGGATACTCTACTACCCTGAGAACCTTAGCTTTGACCTGCTTAGTGACCTCTTCCTTGATTTTCAAACTCATATATGGCTTGAATTTTTTGAGCTTCTGTTTTACTGGCGGACAGGCAGGATCAGTCGGCAGTTTGTGAGCCACAATAGATGTGCTCAGACCAGTCATGTCGTCGTACGACCAGGCGAATATGTCCTCATATTCTCTTAGAAACTCTGTGTATTCTTCCTTTTCTGATGGTGATAAGTGAACGCTGATTCGTGTTTCTTTGATGTTTTCTGCATCTCCCAGGTTAACAATCTCAGTCTCATCCAGGTTGGACTTAGGTCTGTTCTCAAAATTCTCAACTTCTTTAACGATCTCTTCCGGTACATCATCCTCCTCTGAATCTATGTTCGTTTGTTGCGTTGTCTCGTTGCATGTCACAGTCATTAGTTCATCAAGATAAGTAATAGTAATGCTGTATAAGTAAAGTAATGAGAGAAAATAATAAGAGTAAGATTTATAAGAAAACTAAAGTGCTTTGATAAATTCCATAAATGTTTTGAACATTTGGAGCTCTTTCTTGCAAAAGCAAAAAATGCGAAAGGAAAGTAAACTAGTAAAATAAAATAGTGCATGGTGCTTGGTCAGCCTTGCTTCCCCGAGGCACGCCGGGCTCTGGTAGTTCTGACAGTCCAGTTATCAAGGCGTGCTCCTCTGCTTACTGCCTGTATGGAAGGGCCTTCCTCCCCCTCCTCCTCAAAAATGACACAGCAATCCATATCATCGTCTTCTAGGAACAAATTCCTCATTGTTGATAGTGTTTCCTCTTCTTCTGACCCATAGATAACTTCGGCCGGTTGGAAAGTCTGTTCCAAGCGTGGTATTGGTTGCTCCAATGGATAGTAAGGACCGCGCCACGGCGGCGACCATTCATTGAATTCTTTCCAGGTATATTCGTACCCCAATCCGAAGGTGGTGCCGTGTTTCTTGAGCTTGATGGGCTTAGCGATTCCTTGGAGATTCTTGCCAAGTCCCTTGCCAGGTTCATACCCGCTCCAGTTCAATATGCTTTCAATTTTGCTGTCCCACCACTTATCCTTATCAACGGTGTTGACTCGCTCGATGTGGTGGTAAGTTTCCCCATCTATCCTTCTTCTTCCTCCAATTGTTGGAATGGTCTGGTGGCTGTATATGGGATTGCTGTCGTCGCCATGAATGATCACCTCTTGGTGGTTCCACTCAAACTTCACTGCCTGATGTAGTGTTGACGCTACGGCCCCTGCGGCATGAATCCATAGTCGTCCCAACAACAGATTGTATGATGCCGGCATGTCTATCACTTGAAAATCAACATCAAACCAAGTAGGCCCCATTTGCAAACACAAGTTAATTTCCCCAATAGTAGACCTTTGGGATCCGTCGAAAGCTTTGACGTTGATGGACCCGTACTTGATTTCGTGCATCCCTTTTCCCAATGTCCTGAGTGTTACCAACGGACAAATGTTGAGACAGGACTCCCCATCGACCAGGATCCTGGTGATAAAGTAATCTTCGCACTGCACAGTGATGTGCAATGCCTTGTTGTGACTCAACCCTTCTGGTGGCAGCTCATCTTCGTGAAAAGTGATCTTGTGACTTTCCAACACCTGACCTACCATGTTAGCCATTTCTCTACCAGTGATGTTGCTTGGTACGTATGCCTCACTCAACACTCTTAACAAGGCATTCTTGTGCGCATCAGAACTATGTAACAAAGCAAGTATAGAAATCTATGCCGGTGTTTTGTTCAGCTGATCAATGACTGAGTATTCCTTTTCTTGTATCTTTCTCCAGAGATCATCGGGCCCAATTTCTGTGATGGCTTGTCGACCCGAGGTCTGCTTACTCGACTCAGCCAAGTGTTCTGGGGTATAGACCCTGCCGGTTCTTGTCATACCTTGTGCCGCAACTGCTTCCCCGAACTTGGCTTTTCCTTTCCTTCTCGCCTTGGCTGTGTAGTCCCATGGTATGGCTTTTGTGTGGAATGGTGTAACAGTTGTCATTGCTACCGGAATGGGCACCTTTGCTTTGGAAGGTAATACAGAAACTTCAAATGGTACAGGCGCCTTTGGAGATCCAAAATCGACCTCAATTGGTGTTGGCATCTTTGCAGAGGCTGGTGTTTCAAACTCGAGTGGTATGGACATGTTCACCTCGGCATCTTCAGAAGGCTGAATCTGGATTACAATCGGATTATGGGTGACTGTTGGTTTTTTTGGGTCGTCGCCTTCTGCGATCAAACCAATTGATCCTTTGGGGTCCCAATCATCCTCTATTTCAATCATGTGAGCACCTTCTCCTTGTGGTCTGGCAGAGGGTTATTGCAGACATTCGGAGTAGGCTCCTTTGCCACGATGATCTTGTTGTCAATCAAAGTCTGGATCTTATCCTTCAGAGAGAGGCATTCGTCAATGGTATGCCCTTTCAAGCCAGAATGGTATGCACAATTTTTATTTGGGCTGACCCATTGGGAAGGGTTTTCAGGGGTTATAGCAGGGATAGGGGTGACATAACCAGCAACTTTGAGTCTTTCATACAGCTGGTCGATTGGTTCGGCAATGGCAGTATACTATTTGGGAGGTCTGCGGTCGAAATTTGGTCGGGGCCTAGGAAAGTTTTGACGAGGGAGAGGTGATTGATGTGGGATTGTTGAGTGTTGTAGGCTTGGTAGACGTGTGCGGGTTGGGAATATCTGGGTGAAGCAGGTTGGTACGTAGGAGGTGGAGGTGATTGATAAGTAGGCGATGGAGTTTGGTAGGAAGGTGCGGGTGTTTGAAAATTTAGAGTGGGCTGATATGTAAGTGGAGGTATTGGATAAGTTTGGTATTTGCCAGGTGATTTGGTTCTCTGTGCAACCATCACAGCGCCTACATCCCTTTTCTTAGACGTACCACCAGACTGTAGAGCCTTATTGGTAGCTTGCAGGGCTTCAAAGTTCGTAACCATACCACTCTTGATACCTTCCTCGATTCTTTCTCCTAGCTTGATGATGTCAGAAAATTTATGATTCTCGATCAGCATCAGTCTTTCATAATATTGTGGATCCTGAGCCCGGACGAAAAACTTGTTCATCTGTTCTTCCCCTAAAGCAGGTCGAACCTTAGCAGCCTCTGATCTCCAACGAGTGGCATACTCGCGGAATGTTTCTGTGGGTTTCTTCTTTAAATTCTGAATGTAAAACACATCCGGTGCATTTTCCATATTGAACCTGAATCTGTCCATGAAGTCGGACGCCATACTCACCCAGTTTGACCACTTCTTTGGTCTTGGCTAATGTACCAAGTCAGAGCATCTCCTTTCAGGCTCCTCATGAAAAGCTTCATGCGGATCTTCTCGTCTTTTCCTACTCCGACCAGCTTGTCGCAGTATGTTCTCAAGTGAACCCTGGGATCCCCTGTACTATCAAACATTTCAAACTTGGGAGGTTTGTACCCCTCGGGCAGTTCGACATCGGGTTGTATGCATAGATCTTCATAGTTTAGCCCCTCAATTCCCTTACTTCCTTCAACCCCTTGAATTCTGGTGGTCAACTTCTTAAGCTCTTCGGCCAGATTTCTGATGAGCAAGTCCTTATCATCGGACTCGGGTGTGTTTGAGATGGGCTGGGTAGAATGTGGCACAGTCTCCACGTAGATGGGGGTGTTGTGTTGGGTGTGGCAGTGGTTATTTGTGGAGTTCAAAGGTTCCGGGATGAGCAGTGGAGCATTATTGGGAGTGTGCCAAGTATTGCAGTGGTGGTGAGGAGCGGGTTGCTTTGGGATGCTCTGTGTAGGTATGGTATTCTGAGTATTTGGGAAGGTAACTTCTGGAGTGGTAAGGGAGAATGACAGACTTGCCAAATTCTGGACTTGATCAAGCTCTTCTTGGAATTTCAGTAGTTTTTGTTCTATTTGAGAATCATTTTCCTTGGGGACCATAGCAGCACGAGTGACCTCTACCCGTTCAGCTGAGTTGTTTGAATCTTCCATTCTTCTTTTGCTTTTGTGTTTGACGGGACTGGGAGGAGGAGTAGGTGGAGGGCCCCTGGATCTTGTAAAGTATGCGGATGTTGCCAGAGTTCACGAACTAACCTTTGGGGAGGGGAATAAACAAAAAGTAAAAACAAAAAGGTGATAAGTCAGTAAGGATCATAAGGAAGGAAAAAATTGTTGCAATATTTAAACACGTAGTGCAAGAAATATAAAGCGCGTCCTAATTTTGGGGACCTTGTTGTGCCCAAGGTAGGCCTAGCGACAAGTTAATCTGGAGAACTTAGAATGCTAAATGCCTCATTTTATTGATAAAAAGGTAGACGAATCCTAAACGACACTAAATAACAGGAAATTAAAATGTCACTAGTGGCCATAGGCCTTATTACATTTCTCAAAGCAAAAAAGGAGAACGCCTATCTATTTGGTCCCAGAAGGACCTTCCCCAGACTCGGCAGTGTTAGCTCCCTCGAACAGCTCTCCCAGCTCGCGCAGTCCTAGTAGCAAGTAAGCTCTGGCTAGATGTCCACCTTCATTTCCTTCAGCAATCCGGCAGTCTTCGACCCTCTTTAGAAACTTCCTTTCCAGTTCCACTATGCCTCGCTCTAAACAGACCAGTCGCTTGTTGGCGCTGACAGCCATATCCTTCCATTCTTCAATTAGCTTTTGATTGGCTTCTTGTATTTCCCGGTGCTCATTTTCATATTCCCGAATCCTCTTGCGCAGTTGGTTGTACATTACTTGTGCTTCAGCCTTTTCATCGATGATCCTGTGACCTCGAACAAACCCGGGTTGACCCAAACCGTTGTGATTGTCCTCCAGCCAGCCTGAATAGTGTGGGGGTAAAACCAGCATGGTAGCGATCTGGTTCGATGGTGTCCTTTCCCATGATAATTTTGTAGTGCCACATATGCTGAGCCTGGCACCTATGCGGACTGTCGTCATTCTGGAAGTCAACTCGAAAGTGATTCATCTTGTCGACCCTTGGTATAACCTGCTTCCTGCCAGCCTGTCTTATAACTCGTAGAGGGGCATAAAGGTAGGTTCCCCTCAAACTGATCAGTATCAGAAATGGCGTATCCCTAGATCGAACGATGAATTCTTCAGTAGGGAACCACTCGAACATCCATTGCACTCAATCCTCAGTCAGATTGTCAAAGAGTTCAACCCATTCTCTAGCATTCTCCGGTCGGGCAAACATGTTGGGCATGTAATTCATTCGCTTTGGGTGATGAAAGGCGATATGATCGTCCCAGTCCCTACGATGGATTTCCTGTCGGTATTCACCCCTTTGGAAATGTTCCATGAGCCATAGTTGAAGTAGCAGATTACAACCCTCAAAGTGTTTGGCCCCTTATTGACACCTTTCTAGGGCTCGGTACATTTCTACAATGATCATCGGCACAAGACTGAATGGTTGTCCGTCAATTCCTTCAATTAGAGTTTTGGTGACCATAGCTAGCCTAGTATGGATTCTTGCTTTCTTCATTGGAAACACTATCATGCCCAAGAAACAGAACATGAAGACAAAGACCCTTCGATGAATATGCCCCAATGATGTAAGGGCGAACTCGTCAGGATAAGTACGGTAAGATTTGCTATGACCGTACCTTTCATACAAATAGTCAAAGGGAATGTACGACTCCTTCAAACATGTCAAGTCTGGATTCTTCTTTACACCCATCATTTTGAGAAAACCTACCCTTGCGATTTTCCAGCATCAGCAAACCCGGAGTTTCCCACGGTATTCCAGCCAGTCCTCCTATTTCCTCAAGCAAAGGTGCCATCTCAATGTCTCCAAAGCGGAACACAGACCTATCACAATCCCAGAATAGAGTGGCAGCTTCTATGATTTTGTTGTTGGGTTGAATTTCCAGGAGAGAAGGTAGGTTTCCCAGGTACTTCCGGACAAGAGTCTTATCGCTGGAATGAAGATCCTTCCACCAGCTTAGCAATTTTGGGGCGAATGTGGGTGACCATGCCAAATCTGGGGACTTCGTGCCTCATATTTCTGCAAGAAAAATGTTAGACCCTTACCCCCTCCAGACTCGACTACTAAATATCAATAATTGGCATAAAAGCACTTTAGTTCTCCAAATAAATGCACAGAACGTGATAAGCTCCGTTTGGGTTTCAAGGAAACCCAGTGGACTTTGGACAAGGCTATGTTAAAGAGTCATTATACGGACAACATAGCTGACTCGACTAGGTTTGACCATGATGCATAACAGAGTAAGGTTTCTATGTGGTATTAGACTGGTACCCTTGAGCGGACAACTCAAAAGGGAACGACGCGGAGCCAACGACTACACCGTTGATTGACTGGTTTTACCGCAAATATGCCTTTGCCGGATTTAGGGGGTGATAATATCGGAAGAGCGCAACCACTCATTATAAGCGTTGCTATGATCTTTTGTTTGGCACGAGTGGAATATGATGTTGAATATGCAGTTACAATAATCAAACAAGTTGTCACGTATTTGCACGTTCATAAAGTAATAATTACAACAGTTTCTCATAATTTACAACAGTATTAAAGGAAAGCGATAAAGGAAAGCATTAAGAGAAATAAAGGAAAGAAACAAAAAAGCCAAGTAGTTTCGCGGTAGAAGAGGAAAAATACTTAAAGGCATTTAAACAAATAAAGACATATAAAGAAGCATAAAGTCACAAATAGCATGAAATGGTAAAAGGCTTAAAGATATCCCCAGCAGAGTCTCCATGGTGTCGATGCCCCCTTTTTCTTGCGAAATCGGGTTTATGACATTTGGGCGGACAACTCATTTCCTTTTGGGAATTGGGTTTGAATTGAAGAGTCGCCACCTAATGATTAAGTGCATTAGGACACTAAGAAGAATTTTGATTTAGAAAACCAGAGATTGGGTAAGGGCTTGAAATTATCCCGAGGGGAAGGTGCTAGGCACCCCTCAAGATCCACTAGTGTGGTTCCCGGCCATGCTATAATCGCGACTTTAAGTGCAAACAACAAGCAAGAATTACAAATACGAGGAAGTTATCACATAATGGTTGCGAGCAATTGAAATTAAAAGAAATTAAAGAAGCTGAAGTTTGGGAAAAAGTAGTCTTTCAAATTCTGAAAATAAACAAGTAAAGGGAAGGGATTTTCACATAATTACTGCAAGTAATTGAAGTAAAAAAAAAGATTAAAGAAGCTGAAATTTTGGAAAAGCAGTCTTTTAAAAATAAACAAGTAAAGGGAGGGGGGTCCTAGGTTTATAAATAATATGGATCACCCCACACAACACCCGGTAACCGTTTATACACGTGGTGTTATCGCGTGGTCATCATATCCATATCTACCCTTTCCTACCCCGTTAAGGTATTAAAACGCGGAATAGTCTCGTTTTCTTATTGCATGCTACTACCCGCCCCAATCCTATCAGTCCCGGAGGTATTTGGGACTACTAATCCTAAAGGGAAGGGATGTGAGGTTTCATAGTTTCAAAAGACAAAATTCTAAGGCGACAATCAAAACACATATGTAACAAATATGGGGGGAGAAGCACATAACAGATAGAAAGGGCTCAAACAAACCTCCTTAAAACAAAGAGAAGCATATAGTCTAGCATGTCTTTACACGTACTGGTTAGGGTCTGTTTAAACTTAAAAGTTGTGGCAGACTGATCTATTACATATGTCAGATAAGAAGCCCGAATCAGGCCTGCCTACTAGTTGTAGTTAATAAGATTCAATTTATAAGTTATCCTATGGCTTGCCTAAGTGTTTAACAAAACCTATAGGCATGATATCTATTAGTTCAGAAAAGAAGTACGCTGATTTAGGAAAAAGAAACTGTCAACTACAGGTGTATGAATTCTACAGTCGTTGTTGTTGCTGCTGATTTTAGACTTATAAGCTAATGGGCGATTCAGATTTTTGTTGATAGCTCCTATAGGCATGCTTTCTAGGTTCTATTGATTTGAAAAACATTTTTTACAAGCGAAACAAGAGTACAGAAGTCCTATGGGCATGGTATCTAAATGCTGTTAGTTATTTAAACCTATAAACGGGTTTGCCTAGTGATAGATGCAGATGCAAAAATCAGGAAGTCCTATAGGCATATTATCTATATGATATACAACATTTCAGAGATGACTTATAGACATGGTCTCTACATGATGCAGAAATGCAGAACCTATAGACATGGGTTATATATGAAATGCAGAACCTATAGACATGGGTTATATATGAAATGCAAAACCTATAGACATGGTTTCTATATGAAATACATAACCTATAGACATGGTTTCTATATGAAATGCGTAACCTATAGACATGGTATCTATATGCAATATATAAATGAAAGTTGAAAGCAGGATATAAGTGCAGAAGTATAATAATCACCTATGAACGTGATATCTACCCCTTTTTGCATGCATGATTTACCCTCCCCTTTTCACTAAAAGCCCCAATAGTTATTACAAGTTATTACAGCCCAGAATAAATAAGAAAAGGTAAAATTACATCAGAGAAACTAAAAATTTACAACCAAGGAGAGCCTGATTCAGGTTTCCTGCCTGAAGCATGAAGTAAACGAACTCCAAAGACCAAAATCCAAAGCCTTTCTCATTTGGGTGTGTCAGAGTTCCCAAGAGCCTCATGGACTCCGGGCAGTGCTTACACCCAATACAAGATTGAGTCATAGTGCAGTCTGGAAGAGCGAGCCCTCCAATGTCCAAGTTCAGAGGAAACTCAAGGTCCCAAAGCAAGGATCACAGGAGGGGGCAGAACTTAGAAACTAGGAATGAGTGTAAGTGCAGAGAAGGGATTCTGGGGAAAAGCAAAGATAGGCTGGTGGTCATACCTAGCAATTGGAAGTGCTGGCACACCCTAACCAGCCTGTTAGACATATTGGAAGGGAGTTAGGATCCCCTAAGGGATCAAGTCCAAACATGAGCAACAATTTGGATGTTGCCATGTTCTAACTTCAACTCAAATACATAGAAGGGGACAGGGGTGCAGGGATTCATAGTAGAAACATACGCAAAGAAGTTGACATGCTAATTAACATTAAACATAGGCAGCAAAGCAGACGGGGGTGTAGGGATTCACAGTAGAAACATATGCAAAGGAATTGACATGCTAATTAACATTAAACCTAGGCAGTAAAACAGACAGGAGTGTAGAAGCTGTAAAGTAAACACATTGGGATGAGGCTGAAAACCAAACTAGAACATACCAGTTTCAGGGAAACAAAAGAAGAGAAAGCAGTAGTCTTGTAAAGCCAAAGTGCAAGCAAGCAGTTAGAACACTATGATTTTAGAAGAGAACTATGAGATTGAGTAGTGTAAAAGTATTGAATTGAGAGTGTGTAATTGAAAGTGTCTGAAAAGTTGAATTCGAGCTCTTTTGGTGAGAAAGGAGTCGTGCCCTTTTTATAGCGTAGATGGCAAGCAGAATAAGGTAGGAGAATAATTTAAAAAAAATCAGTTGTCAATCAATTACACAAGTTTCCCTTTAGTTAAGGGATTCTGATTTCAAACGGGTAAAATAATTAAGGAAAGAGGGTTAACAAACACTTTTCGAAAGTAGCACAAGAAGGGTAAATACATAGAGATTTATTTAAGGAAAAAGTTTGATAGCACACGGTTTGTGCAAAATAAGGAAAGGCAATCAATCAACAGCCAGTAAAATCAGCAATTGAAGATTTCATGTGAATGAACCGGGCTAGGAAGATAGGAAAAATCTCGACTTAAGGAAAATCAGTACTAATCAATTAAACCTAAAAGAGGATTCTGAATCAATCAAAAGTTGAAAACCTTTTTGGAAGAAAGGATTCATCACATATAAAAATATACAGCCATGCTCAAGTACGAAGAACTGTCATACCAATCAATAGAAGAGTCTAGCGTAGAAAAAGTTTGGAGTCATAAACAAAGAAGTTCAAGCTCAGTTTATAGACTTAGAGTGAGTCTGAGAGAGTCCAGGGTTCCAAAATAGAACCCTAGTCCAAACACAAGATCAAAACTCGCCAAAACCCCATATCCTAGGGTTTCCAACTCGAATCAGATACAGAGACGAGGAGACAAATAATTGAAACGGGTTCAGAGGTCTCTTTCAGAGACTTATGAGAAAACAAACAGATACAATAGCAAGTTTGAAACAGCAAAGTGAAGAAATTGATTCGAAGCATAGTGAGGGTAGAAGGAACATGTTTTAAGAAAACCTGGGACTTAAACAAGTTCAGAAGCGAAAAGAGGTAGCATAACACTTAAGAAAACAGTAGAAGAAACATGTTTAAAGAGAACTCAAACAAGGTCCAGTAAAAGGGCAAACAAAGAACTTAAGAACTCCATAGGAGATACTGAAAAACACAGTAAGACGAACATGTAAGCATGGTGTATAAATATTGTAGAAAGACAAGGTATAGAAGAACATATATAGTAGAAAAACATAAGAAAGCAGTAGAAGGACATGCGTGACAAATATACACAAAGGAGAAGAAAAGTTGGAGAACAGTTTGAGTTTTTCCTGAAACCCTAAATCGAAGAGAAGTAATTTTTGAAAGAAAAAATTGGGGAAAACGTTTAAGAACTCAAGTAGAGCACAAATATAGAACCGATTTAAGAAAACAATCAGAGAAAACCTCGAATAGCTAGGGTTTCAGAGGAACCCTAAAGCAAGAAAGGCTTGGAAAAGGTCCGATCTAAGTCGGATGAGTCAGAACCAGGCTCGAAATGCTTTGGATACGCCGGAGCAAAGCCGGAGAGGCCATGGAACCTTGAATCGAAGATGATCTGAACGGACACCATCGAGGTCAGACCTCGAAACTTCGAACATCAAGCGTTCAAGAGCAGAGGGAGGTGAGTATAGGCCATCCATGGCCTGAGAGGCCATGGATTCTGGTGAGATTGAGGTTCAACATGGTAGAAGACGATTAGGGTTTCAAAAACCTTCGAGAGAGTTTGAGAGAGGAAAGGAATTTAGGGGTGGATGATAGAGTGAAATGAGTTAGGGTTGGGGTTTTGGGTGAATTAAAATGGTAAGGGTAGATCGTGGCCGTTGATCAGAGTGATCAACGGCCTGGATTAAAAAGGTTTTGGGTCGGGTAATTAAAATGGGTTAAGGGTATGGAATTGGGCTGGTCCGGATGGGATTCGAAATTGGGTCAATTATGGGGGGGTCAATGTGGCTATAATCGAAATGTAATGGGGCTGCAATTGAAACGAAATGAGGCCAAGTTTTAAATAGCCAGTTTTCAACCTTTTATTTTATAAAAAATAGTAAAAATGACTTTGAAATCAAATTAAAAGTACTGGATCAGTTAATAATATATAAATATTAATTTAAAAATATTTGAACCAATTTCATAATTATGGAATGCTATTAATTCTTAAAATAGGCTAAAATTGCAATTACGTGCAATTTATCCTTTAAAATACTAAATAAATTGTAAAAGATGTATAAAAATTACCTTAGCTATATTTTGGTATAAATATGAGAGTAAAATAAGTTATTCACCAAAATGATAATTTTGGGAATAATTATTGGTTTTTGTACTGCTAAAAATGAGCAATAAATTGATTTAAAAAAATCTTTTAAAATTGGAAAAAATACTAAAACACTTGGGCCTACTTATATATACATATATATGCTATTTTGAAAGAATTTGTATGTAAAAAAAATACCTAGGGAAAAAATTTGGTATCAACAATATGTCGAAGGTTTCCTGCAAATGTTTCAAATGGTCCTCTACTCGCAGGGAATTGACCATCATATCATCAATATAAACTTCCATTGATTTCCCTATTTTTTTCTTCGAACATCCGTTTTACTAGGCGTTGGTAAGTAGCACCTGCATTCTTTAATCCAAACGGTATTACGTTATAATAGTAGGTGCCAAATTCGGTAATGAAAGAAGTCTTTTCTTGGTCGTCTGGGTCCATCTGAATTTAGTTGTATCCGGAGTAGGCGTCGATAAAGATGAGTATCTCGTGCCCAGTCATCGCGTCGATCATTTGATCGATGTTAGTCAAAGGGAAAGAATCCTTAGGGAATGCTTTGTTTATGTGGTTGTAATCCGCACACATTCTTAGTTTATTTCCTTTTTAAGCACTACTACTATGTTAGCTAACCTATACGAGTATTTAACTTCCCGGATGGATCCTATTTTTTGAAGTTTGGATACCTCATCCTTGATGAACGCGTATTTGACCTTAGACTGTGGCCTCCTCTTCTGCTTAACCGGATGGAACCTCGGGACCAAACTCAGCTTGTTAATGGTTACCTCCGATGGGATCTCTGTCATATCAAGATGGGACTAAGCGAAACAATTAATGTTAGCTTTAAGAAAATCAATAAGTTTTTTCCTAAGCTTGGGAGTTAACCCCGTGCCCAAGTATACCTTTCAATCTAGTGGGTGCTTTATTAATATGACTTGTTACAACTCTTCGACCATCGGTTTGGTGGCGTTGGTGTCATCATGAGCTATGAATGATCTCGAGACGTCGTAATCGTCCTCCTCATTTTCTACTCGTCCTTCCTGTTTTTCCGATTCGGCCGAGGCTGGTATTAGTGATTGCTGTTTAATCTCTTCCTTTCTAGGCGGTTCCGCATTCCTTGATGTCAAAACAGTAGGAATCGGGACTACCCCGTCGACAGTAAACATCTCTTTTGTGGCTGGCTGTTCTCTATAGACCGTCTTGACTCCCCCGATGTGGGGAATTTCAATGCCTGGTGCAAGGTTGAGGATACCACCCTCATGTTGTGAACACATGGCCTTCTGAATAGAGCATTATACCTCATGTCCCCCTCGATCACGTAGAATATAGTTTCTTGGATTGTCCCGGCGGTGTTCACTAGCAAAGTTATTTCTTCTTTAGTGGTCTCGCACTCCATGTTAAACCCGTATAATACCTAGACTACGAGCAAGATTTGGTCCTGTAACCCCAATTGTTATACGACCCTTGATCTGATGATGTTGGCCGAGCTACCTGGATCAGTCAGCCCACATTCAACTCGAGATTTATTAATAAGTACGGATATTACCAGTGCATTATTATAAGGCTACACGATACCCTCAGAATCTTCGTCGATGAACGAAATGGCTCCCTCCGGGACATAATCCCGGGTGCATTTTTTCCTTGTGATAGATACTTTAGTGCACTTTATTATTGGTCTTTGGGGGACATCGACTCCTCTAATGGTCATGTTGATCACATGCTGAGGCTCCTCTTGTTTGACCTGTTTGTTGGCGTCCCTATTCGTGAAGTGGTTTTTGGCTCGATCACTCAAGAATTCTCGGAGGTGCCCGTTATTGAATAACCGGGAAACTTCTTCTCTTAACTATCGGCAATCTTCGGTCCTGTGATCGTGAGTTCCATGATATTGACACATCAAATTGGGATCTATCTGGGTAGGATCAGAGTGCAAAGGTCGGTGCCACTTGGTCTCTTTAATGCGTCCTACGGCTGATACGATGCTGGCAGCGTCCACGTTGAAGTTGTATTCTGACAAGCTTGGCTCTTCCCTACTCCCGAGCGGCTTATCGAACCCATTTTTGCTCATTAGGCCTCGCCCGTCGGGCCCTTGATCGCTTCTCTTCTCGTTCCTTGCGGGATGATACTCGGATCCATTTCCCCTTCGGTCCGTGTTGTATGGTTGATACTGGTCCCAGACCGATCTTGGCTCTTCATCAATGTCCCTCTTAGATCTATCGTCGGCCTTGACAGGATAAATAGATCCAGAAGGGGCCCCGAGTTAGTCATCCTCGACCCTGATCTTTGACTGGTACCTATTGTGGATGTCGGCCTAGGTTACTGCCGGGTACTCCACCAAATTTTGTTTTAACTGCTGAGAGGCCGCAAAACATTGGGGGTTGAGCCCCTAAGTGAATTCCTGAACGGCCCAATCATCTGCAACTGGAGGCAGGTCCATCCGTTCCACCTGGAACCTTGACACGAACTCCCTGAGCATCTCGTTGTCCTCTGTTTGACATTGAAAAGGTCAGACTTTCTAGTCTCGACCTTGATGGCCCCGGCATGGGCTTTTACGAAAGCATCTGCAGGCATAACAAACGAATCAATGGAATTTGGGGAAAAGTTTTGATACCATATCATTGCTCCCTTGGGCAAAGTCTCCCCAAACTTCTTCAGTAACACCGATTCAATCTCATCGTCTTCCAGATCGTTCCCCTTGATCGCGCATGTGTAAAAGGTTACATGTTCATTTGGATCAGTGGTCCCATTGTATTTGGGAATGCGGGCATATGAAACCTCTTTGGGATCGGCTTTGGTGCCGTGCTCGGAGGAAAGGCCTCTGGATAATTTTTTTGGAGTCCAGTCCTTTCAATATTGGGGCATCCCCGGGATCTGATCGACCCAGAAGTTGTATATTTCCACCTTCTTGTCATTCGCCTCAATCTTTTTCTCACCCGAGTCTACTCGTTTTGTCAATTCTTCAAGCATCTTCATCACCTCGGGATTCACCTTGAGCTCAGCTTCACTAGGTCTCTCGATAATTTTCTCATCTCTTCGAGTGCTTTCCCTGGATCGTTCAGGCTCGACCCTATTCGGGGCATGACTTTGATTCTGCAGCTATGCTATCTCTGCCTGTTGAGCCTGTAACATTTCGAAGATTAGTCGTAGGCTTACCCCATCACCTTCGTCTTCGGGCAATTCTCGAGATGTTGGTCGGGGTTCCCCGCGAACAAGGTTTTCGGGATCAATTGGAAAATTGATGTTGATGGCCACCTTCGAGTTAGAATCGACCGTATCTGCAGCTAGGACACCGTTGGGATCAGTAGGAGGTACCTCATTGCTGGGCACTAAATTATTATTTTCGTCATGATGGCCAGACTCAACGTGAAAATTCAAGCGAGCAGACTGAGAGTTTGACATTTTCGGGCTGATCTGAAATTAAGACTTCAAAGAACAAGCATAAAATAAGGTGTGTTATGGAGATTCGTATCAAATCACCATTATTATCCTTAGCCCCACAAAACTGTTTATGCCAAAATTGGGTAACAATTAAATTTGTATGTGGTTTTAAGGATATGTGATTTAATCTAACACGAACAATTAAGAATATTAAATAAATGAGTTAGAAGTGAAATAAACGTTCAAACCAATTGAATATTATGATCAAGCCTGAATTTAGACTAATAAATGATCTCGTCCTCAGTCGGACCCTCGGTTCAAGCCCGGTTGTGAATGAAAAACAGAACAAATGAGTAAAACTTTAACAATAGCTAAAAGGTAAAAAATAAACTTGGATTGCTTTGATTCGCATGTTACCAATGTATGTTACAAAAGAAAAACTTCCCTTTTATATAGTAGGGGAGTTTTAACTTTAGTATAAGTCTAAAAAAGGTAAAAATCTTCAGTTTCTGGTAATTACTGATCCATAATTGACATCGGCAAGATCCATGCCGTGATATCCGGTTGAGTGTGAGTATCACTGTCCTCTATCCGTCATGCGTAACTATTTACTGTGTCTCCCGAGGTCTTAGAACTCATTCTTGGCCTGGGACGCATCGCTTTACCATACCCGATGACGGACACATCGTTCACCCTTCCTGGATCTCGATACGAAGGGTCTCGAGCATTACCATTCCCGATTACGGGCACATCGTTCTTGTCACCGTGTTTTCCGAGGTCTTGGTACAACATTTGCGATAAAATTACTTCTATATGGTTATAACAAAAACTTTTTTTTAAAATATTACTAAAAAACATGATAAGTTATACCCCCTTCGTTTCAATATATGTAACTTAGTTTGACTTGGCATGGAGTTTAAGAAAATATTGAAGACCTTAAAATCATGTGGTCTTAAGGGCCCGTTTGGCCATAAAAAAGATTCCTTTTTTCCGAAATTTTTTTCATTCCTTTTTGGAATCAGTGTTTGGCCATGAAAACTTCAAGTTTCACTTGAAGTTGAATTTTGGAATTTTTTCAACAACACCAACATACCCAATATTATCCCACTGTGGAATCTAGGAAAGATAGTGTGTACGTAGACCTTACCCCTACCTTGAGAGGATAGGGAGGCTATTTCCAATAGACCCTCGGCTATTTCAAAATATTTCAAAATTTAAAAAACTCCAAAAGGCTATTTTTCAAAAAATTTACTTCAAAGCACTCACAGAAATTCAAAATAGCTCCAAATTGTATTCATGTTCATGCACAACTCTAATTTTCAAATACCATTTTCCATTTGAATTTTTTCCGACTTTTTTCCAAAATTTCACAATTTTTATGTTCAAACGCCCAATTAAAATAAAGATATGTGTAATATACCAAAATGCCCTTGAATTTTGTGTTCTTAAATATGCCATGTGAAAAGCTAGAATTAAAGATTATGGGTTTACAGTACCTTAGCTTTATGTTTTGATGATCTAACAAACTTACTGTCAAATAACCAGATAAGGGACCTGACAAACTTGGTACACAACTCAATCAACAGACTCGAGCTAATGTGAGTTGTTATGACTTCATAAGATAAAGAATCAACATAGGGACCTGATCCCCTTGTATTTCCCTGACAGCAGTACGAAGTCAACTGTCTACAACTTGAAAGAGACTGCCTGCACAGTACACGTAAACAGTGCAGCACAGTACAACAGTCACTCCCCTTTGACCAACTAAGTGATTACATCATTCAAGTGATGTCATCCAAGTTGTATTAATAAAGAGCATTACAACAAAACATCACTTGAACACTTGAGAGTTCATCAAGCACTCCAACCGTCTATCCATCAAGCATTCAATTCTCAAGTGCATCAAGAACAAAGTACAACACTACTAAGGACCAGTTCCTACAGCAAGTATCTTGTATGTCTTTAGTTGAGTTGTAACTTTGTAATTGTTCTTCGTTGTAATTCCTACTTTGCTTATCTAGAAACTTTAATTAGAAACCCCTTGAAAACCATAAACCTTTCGTGTTTGTGTCGTGACTAGAGTTAGTCATGAGTTAAAGTCTTTGTAATATGTGTATTGCAAAGTGTTTTGTAATAGGTGTATTATAAGTTAGTGAGTGGTTAAGATTTTAATTCCTAGATTGCATAGGTTGTAATCTAAAGATTGCTCATAGTGAAATTGAAATCCTACCAGTGTAGGTCGTGGTTTTTTTATCCCCTTGAGTGGGGATTTTTCCACATAAAAGTTCCTTGTTCCATTTACTTACTGTTTTATTAGCTTCATCTGCGGAAACCTATATAGGACTTTGTATAGTTTGGTGGACTCATATATTCTATCAATTGGTATCAAAGCGGGTTCTTTCTATCAGGTTAACACCTAGAAAGGATCCTCATGGTTGCTCCACCAAATTTTGAAGAGGGCCAGTCTACCTATAGACCACCCAGATTCAATGGGCAATACTATGGGTGGTGGAAGACAAGAATGCATGACTTTATCATGGTAGAATATTCTGAGTTGTGGGACATTATTTGTGATGGTCCTTATGTCCCAACAAAGAAGGTCGGAGACCCTCCAGTGACGATGCTAAAAACCAGGAAAGAATACAACGATGCAGATAGGAAAGCTGTGGAAAAAAACTTTCGTGCCAAGAAAATTTTGGTGTGTGGCATAGGACTTAATGAATACAATAGGATCTCAGCCTGTCAGTCCGCCAAGGAAATATGGGAAGCTTTTGCAAACAGCACATGAGGGAACCAATCAAGTAAAGCAATCTAAGATTGAAATGCTCACCACTGAGTATGAGCTCTTCAGAATGAAGGACGATGAATCTATTCAAGACATGCACACAAGATTCACTTCCATCATAAATGAGCTACACTCGCTTGGTGAAATCATTCCTAGGAACAAGATCATAAGGAAAATTCTTAGTGTTTTTCCCAGTTCATGGTAGAGTAAAGTGAATACCATTACTGAAGCAAAGGAATTGCAGGAGCTGACCATAGATGAGCCAGTTGGAAATCTGAAAACCTACGAAATAAAGAAGAAGGACAGTGAAAGAAGAGAACCAAAGAAGGAAAAGAACTTGGTACTCAAAGGTGAAAGCAATGACTCAAGTGAGGAGGACAGCGACATGTCTTACTTAACTAGAAGGTTTCAGAAAATGGTCAGAGGACATGGAGGCATACCAAAGAGAGGCAGTTCCAGCAAACCAAAGAATTATGGCCTTCGTCATAAATGTGGAAAGCATGGGCAATTCATCAAGGATTGCCCTCTCCTAAAGCAAGAAGACTTCAAGTAAAACTCTGATAAAACAACCAAGAGGAACCCGGTTCCCGACAAACGCTTCAAAAGAAAGAACGTCGCTGACAATGTTGTGAAGCAAGCTCTTGCAGCATGGGGAGATTCCNGGGGGGTATGATTATGACTTGAAAATGAAGTCCATGTAGGTTGAAGAAGATGATAATGGTTGGAAATGGCTTGAGGCTTGATGTTGTCGCTAGTGGACCATTGGCGGAGCTATGGTGGAGAAAAAGAACTTAAAAATTTGATAAATTAATTTTTTTTCAAACTGTGGGACCCAAAAATTTCACACGTCATAAAATAAAGATCAAGCATGTGAGATGACATTCGTGTCAGAGCGATTGACGAGCACGTTCAATACGAAGTGCTTATTAATAGTCATTTTCTCAAGTAGAAGTGTAAAATGGGAAAGTTGTAAATTTGTTTATCGGGTGTGATAAATGGGTGCAAGTTTAGGTGGCTCCGAGGCCATTTTGCCTTAAATATAAAAAAAAATATTATTTTGAAACAAACTAAAGATGAAAGTAAAACACATAAATTGAAACAGGTGGAGTAATTATTACTCCTAATACATATTAAAAATACTTAATTATGTATGCAGATAAGAGTTAGGGGTAGAAGTTTAAGCCAAAAGGACTGATAAATGGGTGATACGCAGCGAACATATGATTTTTAATTAAAAATAATAGAAATGTGCATATTTAAAAATTATCGTATACCAAAAAAATTTATAAAAAAAAAAAAAAAGAAAGAAGAAAGAAAAAAAAAAAAAAAAAAGATAGCCCCCGATGAATTAAAGTATAAAAAATACAAGACAATCTTACCTTTTTCACATGTCTTTCTAAAGACAAAGGTAATGGGTTTTTCGACTTTAAAACGGTGATATATAATGATAAATTGAGAATTATAATAGCGGTGAATTTTTGAGAATTGTGAAACATAAAACATTAATTGCGACATATCTCATGGACATCAAGATGTTAAGCAGCTAAACATTTGTGTTCGATTTAACCAATATTTAACTCCTTGGGAGGAAATTTTGAAGAGACATTGAGCGACTGCCAATCGAATATAAAACAATATAATCGTGCTTCTAGTGGTGTTTACCTCAAATTAAATCAAATTTAATTTAATTTAAAGAGTTATAAATTAAAGCACAATACGGTTTATTTAATTATTGTTATAACACTACTAGAATTCCTGTAAAAAGCGACCAAAGATTAGCGACCAAATTTGGTCTGTCAAGAAAAACGATCAAAGTTGGTCGCCAAACTGCCGAAAATAATAAAAAAAATATTTGAAATACTTTAGCGACCAAAGTTGGTCGCTATTTGGCCGCAAATTTAGTCAAACTGTTGACTGGACTGGTCAGACTTGCTTGGTCAAAGATATACTGAGATTAGCGACCAACATTGGTCGCTAAAGTGGGACCCACATAAAATTTTTAATAATTCTATTATTATTTTATAAAACTTATAAAATATAAATATATATAATTTAAAACTTGCGACCAAAGTTGGTCGCTAACTGAAGGATAAGTTGATAGCGACCAACATTGGTCGCTAAAATGGGACCCAGTTATAATATTTTAATAAATATATATTTATTTAAAAAAATTATAAAATATAAATAAATATAATTCAAAATTTAGCGACCAAAGTTGGTCGCTTAATGAAATAGAGACCAACGTTGGTCGCCAAGGTGGGACCCAGTTCTAACATTTAACAATTTTATTATTAATTTAAATATTATATAAAATATAAATAAATCTGATTAAAATTTAGTGACCAAATTTGGTCGCTAAATTAAATTCATGTACAGTTAGTGACCAACTTTGGTCGCTAAATTAAATTCATTTACAGTTAGCGACCAAAGTTGGTCTCTATATGGTCAAAATTAAAAATCACTTTTNGGAACCCAGCAGAGCACGCCACTAGATGTTCAGTCCTGATGTAGAAGAAGTGCTCAAAAGGGTGAGGATCGACCTCATCATCCAGTTTTGCAGTCAGGCCCCTCGACCCACGAGGGCACTCTTGAACCATGGTACCACGAACCCTCTGGGGAGCATAGAGACTAAGCACATGCTGCAGCGTGACCTCCCTACCGGCCAGTTCTGCATATTTGATAAACATAGCTAGAAATTTGTAAAGAGAAGGAGAAAGCTGACCCGGGCACACCCCATAATAACGACAGAAATCAACCACCAGCATTGGGAGCGGGAGCTTAAACCCCAACTTGAAGGGGTAGGCGTAAAAGACGCAGTATCCCCTACAGTCGGTGTGGACCCTCTCCTCGCTTCTAGCGAGAATGACGTCAGCATAGCCGGGGATGAACCCCTGTCCCCGTAGTCGGGACATCCCGATCTCCCCCATTAATGGGGCTTCATCCACCTGATCCTCCCCACCATCGGCGGTGAAATCAGTCATCGGACCTCCGGGCAGAGGTACTATCTCGTCAACCGACGGAGCTTCACCGGTCTCCACCAGTTCTGCATCGCCCATTGCCGGAAATGGCCCCTCGGTCACCGGTGAGTTAACCGGAAGATCCGTCGGAAGAACGTTTCGGGAAGAAATGCCTGCCATTGTTGATACAATAACGAGAAAGAAACAAGGTTTGGGGGACGAAGACGAAGGTGAAACAGCAGTAAGAAAAGCTTCTTCAGAATCTCTCTCAGACAAGCAATAAGAATATGAAAAATGAATGCCTCAGCCTTTATTTATAGGCAATGCAAGTGGCCTTCATGCACCCCAACAACCACCATTAACTACATGACCAACCGCACACCGGTTCGATTCCATAGGAATGTGCGTCATTATGACAGGCTCCATAAAGCAGCCTTGCAATCACCCATCGGCGTCTCGCCCTCGAAATGGTTATAACAACCTATAAATGCCGAGGAGATGCTCCTTGCGCCCTAAAAATTTTTTGACATCACCAAGCACGTATCAAGCGTGCCCTCACTCCCCTCGGCCGCACAACATCTGACCCGTCCGCCATGGTCGACGGGTATGCACCCAAAACAAACGTAAGGATCAGAGCACAATGAAGCTCGACCTCACTCGAAGTAAGTTAAAAGGTCAAGCGCCTTCGCCCAGGAGGAGAGTTCAACCTCGATCGAACGATGACTTGATAGCACAATAACAGGATACTAATACTCTACAAGGCTAATGGCCATCGCCAAAGAGAATTCGGCCTCGACCGAAGCAACAGTCGACCTCCCCATCCGAGTTTCTCAAACTACAGTCAATGGAATCCACTCATCGAGCCCGGCCAAGGCCCGACCTCAATAAGCGGAGGGACTAACTGTATGGGTCAGAATCCGACCCCACGATAATTAACGAAGTTAATCCCGTCTTAAGCTAATTCATGATTAATTAGTGGCACGACCACTCAGAATTAACGATATTCAACCCGCATCTGATCCGATCAGCAAGGCCATGGCCTATCCGCCACCATGAAGGCGAAATCCCAACGTGGTCACGGCCACTTATTGCCAGCTCACGAAGCTTACAGCTATAAATACCAAGAGAGGAAACCCTAGAAAGGGGGGCTTCTTCTTGACCACTAGAGAAAGAGAAAAAAGGGATAACGAGACCCAGATTGTGGGCAAAAGGAACACCATTGTAAGGCTCTGAACCTCTTCATGGAGAGGCAGACCAAACCAGTATTATCAATAAAGGCTTCTAATGTTTCTCCCCCTAATCCTGAGTACTTATTTTCGTTTCCTTCATTTGGTCCAACGGATTATTACGGTTTGCTATGATTTTCCCGTGATTTATTTATATTATTTTATACTCATAAGGTATGTGATAACTTTTGAGTCGAACAAAACGATTAGATGATGGAGTTAGTCAGTTCACAATGATGATCGGAGCGATCCCTTTCATTCTATGTTTAACTTGATTCTTTAGTCCTTTTCTTTAAATCTGTTTATTGTGTATTTCATTACCCCTTCTTTTATTGTGTATTTCATTACCCCTTCTTTCTTTTTCTTTTTTTGACGAAAGTTATGTGTAGAATTTATTTGGTGGTGATAAAATAATAAAATGGTAGGAGACTCTATTTAAAGAAAGAAAGATGATTGCTAGAAAATTAGGAGGAAGAAAAAGAGCAATCTAACTAGAGCCGTCAAAATGGCTTGGCCCGTGAGACCAGCCCAATCCAGCCCGCTACTTGGGTAGGGTTGGGTTGGTTTTTTTAGCCCATTTAAAAGTGAGGCTTATAAGCCCCCCAAGTCAGCCCGCTGGCCCTTGAGGCTTGATGGAGGTTGGGCATGGGCCGGTCCGTAGGCCAAAAATTAATTAAATTCAAATTTGAATATTTGAAAAATGTAAAAACTAAAAAAATATTAACTATAATCCCCATTTTCCTTAGATTGCTCATTTATTCTTCCACATCAACTAGAATTTATATTTTTGATTTGCATGTAATATGACAAGATTAATTTTTCTTTTGCTTAATTAACAACGAACTAGAAAAGTTTTAAGTGTCTAATAATAATTTTTTTCAAAAGAAAATATTACTTTAAGTGGCCAATTATCAGTTTGGTTACTTTAATATATTATTAATTATTAAATTGCTCTTCAGTATAGAAAAAGGTCAAGTTTTAATACCCAAAGAAAATTGATAACACTAGATAATTTGGGAGAAATTCAAAAATAGCCAGATTTACAAGTGGTCGTTCAAAAATAGCCCAGTTTCAAAAGTAATCGAAATTTAGCCATTTTTCATGTAAAGATAAATCTGAGCGAAAACACTGTTCAAAACCCGGAAAATACGCCAGTATATTATTCTGGAGTTCCAGCATAAGTATACTTGAACTCTAGCATATTATACTGGAGTTCCAGGATAAGTATGCTGGAACTCCAGCATAATAAGATGGAGTTCCAGCATAAGTACACTAGAACTCCAACATAATATACTGGAGTTCCGGCAAAGTATACCGGTCCAGTATAATATGCTGGAAGTTCATACACAAGTGCTCGAGTCTCCAGTATATTATGCCGGAACTTTCCGTGTGTTGAGTTCCAGCATAATATGCTGGAAGTTCATACGCAGGTGCACCGAACTCCAGTGTATTATGCTGGACCGGTCTCTGTTGCAGCAAAATAGTGGCTATTTTTCATTGACTTGGTAAATGCTGGCTATTTTTGAATGACCAGTCCGAAAACTGGCTAGACCGTGCTATTTTTACAGCAAATTTCATGAATTTTAAAAATTTTATGGACTATAATGATGAAATCAACAAATAATGTTAAACCTAATAACATATAAACTTATTAAAGCAATTCGTGAACCTAAGGAAAGTTAAAGAAAAGTACTAAAAAAATATATTCATGTAATGTTAAAAAAAGAAGAGCTAGAGATATAGAGAATTTGCATTTTAATTACGAGATTCCTTCTCATATATCAAGATTCTTGTACACTCTAAATACATAGAAGTCGTTCATATGATTAAGAGATTATGTCATGAAAAAGTATCTAAAGATTTAAGAAAAAAAAATTTCCAAAAAATTGAAGGGCCGGCCCGTCCTAGCCCGCGGCCCTCTTAGGGCTGGGCTGGGGTGGCCATTTTAAGGTCCATATCGATGGAGGGCCGGCCTGCCCTAGCCCACAAATTTAAAAGCCTACGAGGCTTGGGTTGGGTTGGACTGGGCTAGCCCGTTTTGACAGCTATAAATCTAACAAAGTAAAAAAGGATAACGGCCAAATCCGAAGTTAAAAGTAACAGTTAGAGTAAATAAAGGAAGAGTAAATAAAGGAAAGGAAATGTTAGGAGTGGAAGAAAAAGACACTGATAAACAAGGAAAATGAAAAAGAAGGAAAAAAAACTAAAACTAAAATAGAACATTTTGACAACTGATTCAGTCATTGCTTTCTTTTTTATTTCCTTTCTATTTTGATTAACCTTTTACTTTTCTATTCTTAAAATTTTATCAGGGGAGAAAATCATGTATTCAAGACACTACTCGAATTCCTGTAAAAAGCGACCAAAGATTAGCGACTAAATTTGGTCTGTCAAGAAAAGCGACCAAAGTTGGTCGCCAAACTGCCGAAAATAATAAAAAAAATATTTGAAATACTTTAGCGACCAAAGTTGGTCACTATTTGGCCGCAAATTTAGTCAAACTGTTGACTGGACTGGTCAGACTTGCTTGGTCAAAGATATACTGAGATTAGCGACCAATATTGGTCGCTAAAGTGGACCCACATTAAATTTTTTAATAATTTTATTATTATTTTATAAAACTTATAAAATATAAATATATATAATTTAAAACTTGCGACCAAAGTTGGTCGCTAACTGAAGGATAAGTTGATAGCGACCAACATTGGTCGCTAAAGTGGGACCCAGTTATTATATTTTAATAAATATATATTTATTTAATATAAATTATAAAATATAAATAAATATAATTCAAAAGTTACCGACCAAAGTTGGTCGCTTAAGAAATAGAGACCAATGTTGGTCGCCAAGGTGGGACCCAGTTCTAACATTTAATAATTTTTATTACTAATTTAAATATTATATAAAATATAAATAAATCTGATTAAAATTTAGTGACCAAATTTGGTCGCTAAATTTAATTCATGTACAGTTAGTGACCAACATTGGTCGCTAAGTTAAATTCATTTAACTTAGCGACCAAAGTTGGTCTCTATATGGTCAAAATTAAAAATCACTTTTGTATTTACTATGTAAATAATATAAATGTAAGTCGTTAATACTCTTGTAATACAAGGGATGAATAGTACTACGAAGTGGGCGTGTGTGTCTATATATATAATATATATATATATACTTACGCTATATTATGCACTAAGTATAAGTGTATTAGGTAATAGCGTATCGAATATAGCTCATATATATATATATATAATATATGTACTTACGCTATACTATGCACTAAGTATAAGTGTATTAGGTAATACCGTATCGAATATAGCTTATATATATATAATATACGTACTTACGCTATACTATGCACTAAGTATAAGTGTAT
>NW_017674455.1:27081-42246 GCF_001879085.1 Nicotiana attenuata
ATTAGCATTTCCGTACTTTTGTCAGTCAAATCATTGTCTGAATCCGAAGAAATATCACCAATATCCCATTAAGCTTGTACGGATCACACTTGGAAGAAAGTTGAGAACAAAACTTCCTATAATCTTTGTCATCATAGAGTCTTATGATCCCCGATATAAATTTTAAAATACTAATTTAATATAATTTTTCTTCTAGGTTCGCTTCACAGCTGATGTGGAGGAATTCATACGCAGTCAGCCACCTAATGAGTCGGGCGAGGCAATCCAACTTTCGGACGAGGATGCTGAAAGAACACTCCTTGAGTACTTTATATACTTTGAACTAGACAATAGAACCAGTTTTCGAATGAGCTTGTAATAAGCGTTAACTTAGTTTTGTTAGCTTAGTGTGTTAGTTCTATTGAACTTTATACTTCGTTGGTTTTAATGTTGTTGTTGTTGTTGTTGTTGTGTTGTTGTTGGTATTGTTGTTGTTGTTCCTTGTAATAGGGATTTGGTATGCTGGCAGGTGGTGTAGCTGCCAAAACAGGCAGCTTCTACCAAAATAATACCTAGAAAAGCGACCAACTTTGATCTCTTTTTGGTCGCTTTTCATTTAAAAAAAAATAATTTTCTGGGCAGTAGCGACCAAAGTTGGTCTCTTTTTATCCAGATTTCTAAAAAAACGACCAACCTTGGTCGCTATTACATTAAAAATAATAATTTCTGGAAAAATAGCGACCAACTTTGGTCGCTTATATTTAAAAAAAAAATTAAATTCTTGAAATTAGCAACAAACTTTGGTCGCTTATTTTTAAAAAAAATTAATAAAATAGCGACCAACCTTGGTCTCCATTTTCTAGATTTTAAAATATAATATTTGGATTAGAGACCAAAGTTGGTCGCTGTTTTATGAATAATAATAAATAAATAAATAATATATTTTACATTTAGAGACCAACTTTGGTCGCCAAATTTATATTATTAAAATAATAAAGCGACCAAAGATGGTCGCTATAGTCAATACCCGGAATATTTGGTCATTTTACCTTAGAGACCAAAGTTGGTCGCTAATTAGCGACCAACTTTGGTCCCTAAAGTGAAGGGACCGGCAATATAGCGACCAGGCATGTTTGGTCGCTTTTTGGTCGCTTTTAGGCCTATAAGCGACCAACTTTGGTCGCTTTTTGTGGTCGTTTTTTACCGGATTTCTAGTAGTGTAAGTTGTAAATGTTTATATACGAAACATATGTCTTTGCATATGATCAACAAAAATATCGAGTGGGGATATTTTTTTCATTACCAAATCCTATGGTTTTGTTACGCAAGTAATGTTTCAATTTTACTTTAAAAAATTTAAAGCAAAATTGAGAAGCATAAATGATTTTCGCCCAATTAAAGCTAGGTTGCTTAGGTTGTACCCTTCCTTTCGACACAAGAACGATAAAAAAATGGCGTTTCACGGTCATGGATTTTGGCTTTACTACTCCTAGAAGAAGGTTTTTGATTGGAATGTCAAACACAATAAATAAAGAAATGGGCATCAGAGCATGGAGTATCTGAGTTTGTAAAGGTTATAGAAAGTGTGAGAGCCATTTTTCACCTGTACTGTATATGATGAAATATGGAGAAGAGGCTATTCATTATATTAATATTGTTATGTTACTTCACCTGATTGGGACATGAGACAGCGTAACAAGATTCTCTATCAATGTGTAATACAGAAGGAGTGTCTAAGGACCATTTGTAGTTCTAAATTTCAATACGTGGATGTTGACTCTATTAAACTAGCCATTCTGAACCACGCACTCTAAAAACCATAGTCAATTAAGCTAGTTTTATTGAGTCAACAACTCCTTAGTCCACTCAAATTAGTTCCATTCCATTTTCACTTTTTATATTCAGTGTGTAATCATTTTATCTAAAAGCTTAATCCGTTAGAAAAAACACATCGTTATTTACTTAATTATGTCTTCAACACAGATTCTTTTTTACGGGCTAAGTACGTAAATTTTTCTTTTTTTAAAGGTGAAATACATAAACGGCTCCTTTAAGTTGTCCTCAACAGTCACACAAACACCTCAACTGAGCCCATTTTCAGTTGGACACTTCAAGCCTTCAATATAGTAGGTCAATTAAACACCCGACCTCATCAGCCCACCTCGCGTGAAATACACTCTCGGATTCATGTCAAACGAACAAATGAGAAAATGCCATGTGTAATTTCAATTAAAAAATTTGCCACCTATTATAAAACAACAACAACAACAACAACAAAAAAACAATAATAATTTAAAAAAGAAAGAAGAACAATAAATATGAAAAAACTCCTTTAATCACCATCTCTATGAATCACCGTCGGCCCTTCCTCCTTTTCTTCAGCAACTATTTCCTCTTTTTATCCTTAATCACCATTTTCAATTCCATACCTCCTCCTTTGATTTCCTTTTTTCCAGATTCCTTCCCCCTTATTTTCATTTCAGATTTCCTCCGCATCCTCCTTCAATTTAAATCCCCAACTTTCAACAGCGTTAACCAACCCATTGTGTTTCAAGCACCACCACCATTTTTGCCACATTGGTAGTGATGTGAGATTGTTTGGGAGCTATTAAAGGTGATTATCAGCTTGGAGAGGTTGAATTTGGTAGAAGTGGATTTGAATTTTTTTGGTGGACCGTGGTACTGAGCATATTTGGCTTCTAAAATATTCATATTTTCCTTGATTTTAGAAGTAATTGAGCCTATTTTTCATGGACCAATCAACGTGGCGGTCACAGTTGCTGTAAATGAAGAACAAGAGAATAAGATTGATATAATACTACCATTGTTCTAACAAAGTATGATTTTTTAACACAAAAAAGGTGGACTTATCTTCTTTAATGTAGTAGTCGACTGGATTTGTGTTCTGGTGGTTGGGCTGCCCTTTTACTGGTGGATAGTGAGTTATTTTGTTGGGTGGTACGATGGCCGGAGTGACCTTTTAGGATGGCTGGTTGATGGAGCGGTCGAATAGGGGGTGGGGGCAAACTTTAGTTAGTATTTTAGGTCCATTCACGCGCTGAAATTGGATTGAGAAACATACAATATGACATGTTAGCATGAGGTGTTTAGTTGACTTATTTTATTGAAAGCTTGAAGTGTCCAACTGAAAATGGGCTCACTTGAGGTGTTTGCGTGATCGTTGAGGACAATTAAAAGGGGCCGTTTATGTATTTCGCCTTTTTTAAATAACGGGAGACAATAAGACTCGAGCTCAGAACCCCTGTCTACTCTAATACCATGTTAATGTATGTGATCATCTCATCTAAAAACATAAACTATTAGAAGATCATACTTTTATTTACTAAATAATGTCATAAGTACACATTGATACCACAAGCTAGCAAGAGAAAGGCTGCTAGGATCAAAGTTCATCTTGATTTCATAGACCCCTTAAACTACATGATTTAATTTAGATGTGCACTGCATAGCAATTTATAAATTATGGGTTCGAGCCGTGGTACCAATCAATGATGCTTGCAATAGGGTAGGTTGCCTACATCACATTCTTTTGGGATGCAACCTTTGTCCAGACCTTACACGAATATCATGCACCGACCTGCCTATTGCGTGACAACCTAATCCTTAAAGCAGTAGGTACAATGATGCCAACGCGAAAAGCTCCTCATGAGCAAGAAAAACTCTGACACAAATGGTTAGTCGTGCAAGTAAATTCTAGATGCCTAATTTGGGATGGGGTGGGGTGGGGGGAGGAGTAATTTATGCAAAATAAACATTAAGCTTAAAACAATTATCCTTTCATACCCATTTGAAAACTATTACAAAATTTAACTATCCAATTAAAACTAATTACTCCTATCTACTCATCTCATCCCAATTTTTTTTATCCATTAGCTTAGCTTGATTTGGCTTGGCTTTGTTTGGCTTCGCCTTGAATTGGCTTGCTTGGCTTGGCTTGACTTGATTTAGTTTGACTTGGCTTTGTTTTGGCTTGGGTTGAATTGACTTGGTTAGCTTAGTTTGACTTTATTTGACTGGGTATTTAAAAAAAATGGATAGAAAAAAAAAAGGATAGGGACGGATAAATACTTTCCGCCCCATGGGTATTTGCTAAATTTCCCAAAAAAAAAGTGGGTGAGATGGACTTAAGTGTTGTCAAGCTGACTTATCTATTTCATTTTCCTCCATCAGAAACCAGAAGTGAACTAACCCATTGGGAAAAAAAAATCTTCCACATAATTACCAAAGGCAGAATACACCCAACTTAAGCAAACATAGCAGCTTCTCAATGTTCTCTCAGCTATATATGACAAATTACTAATCAAGCTTTCAGTTTAGATTTATTAATATGAAGTATGTATGAATAAAAGGGATCCTTAAACGGTTCTTTCAAAAAAGATTGATTCAATTGTCTTATTAGGACAATTCATTGTGAGACTGTGAATTTTGAGTGCCACAAAAGATTGAGGTGTATGGCTCCACACCCTTTTAAAAACAAACTACTCCAAATTGTACAAAACCAGAATCTGCAGTAACTCACAAGCGATGAGACAGGTCAAGATCATATATCACATGATACTATTGCATTACCAAGCATCGATCGTTCAGGTGAAAACATGAAATATCACTGCAATCACAAGTTAGACCACACAACTGCTTTCCTCTTTATACTTTCACTTGTTGTTTAATTATAGACAAAAGATTAGCGCTCTAGAATGATAGATCTGAAATTTGTACAAGTCTTTTCTTCGCCCAAATATTTAACAAAGTTTTATTACTCCATTATATAAAAATACTTGTTTATCAAAATGCCTTTAAAGGTTATGTCACAACGAAAACATTTGATGAATAAAATTCCAATTATTTTAACTTGAGTATAACCTCATTTGTGCATTAATATAGTACGTAGTAATTATAAAAGAAGAGAAGAGAAAAAACGAGAGAAAAGGGTCGGGAACTCCCGCTCCAATGGTTTCGGGTGTTTAAATGGAGGAAATAGCAAAAAGAGCTGTTTTAGGATCGCCATTTTAAACAATAGCTGAAATTTACAAAATATTTATCAAAACTGCTTCAGAATCGAACTGAGACTTCAGGACCGAATTTTCAACTTCCGGTCCGACGGTCTGAAATTTGAAGTATCACAGCTTATGAATGACTGTTTGAACTTCAGACCTAGGGGTGGCAAATTGGCGGATTAGGCTGAATTTGAGTGAGTCAAGATGGGCTGAACTAATAAATGGGTCATTGTCAACCCTGCCCAAAGATTGGGTAGAAATTCAAAAATAGCCAGATTTATAATTGGTCGTTCATAGCTCAGTTTTAAAAGTAATCGAAATTTACCCATTTTTTATGTAAAGATAAATCCGAGCGAGAACACTGTTCAAAACACGGAAAATACGCCAGTATATTATGCTGGAGTTCCAGCATAAGTATACATGAACTCCAGCATATTATACTGGAGTTACAGGATAAGTATGCTGGAACTCCAGCATAATATGATGGAGTTCCAGCATAAGTACACTAGAACTCCAGCATAATGTACTGGAGTTCCAGCAAAGTATACCGGTCCAATATAATATGCTGGAAGTTCATACACAAGTGCTCGAATCTCCAGTATATTATGCTGGAACTTTCCGTGTGTTGGAGTTCCAGCATAATATGCTGGAAGTTCATACACAGGTGCACCGAACTCCAGTATATTATGCTGGACCGGTCTCTGTTGCAGCAAAATAGTGGTTATTTTTCATTGACTTGGTAAACGTTGGCTATTTTTGAATGACCAGTCCGAAAACTGGCTAGACCGTGCTATTTTTACCAAAGTTTGCTTGGGCTAAGATTGGCTGGGTAAAGATGGGCTAAACAATAGGTCATAGCCCAACCCGCCCAATTTTTGCATATTTAACTAGTCCAAAATGCATCTTTTTTGAGTCACACGTCTTACTAGATATTTTTCTAATCATTCATATATATTTAATTAAAGAAAAAATAACTCTGGTTAGGTTCTATAGTAACACAATTTAGAAATGATAAATTATAATTTTAAATGTTGAAATAGAAACTACCGAAAATATGGACTACTATATTTCATTTATTATATGAATGAGGTATGCATTAGTTAATTTACTTAGAAACAAAGTTAAGTAATTTGTGATCATAAAAAGAAAATTTTAAATCTACCAGAAATAACTTTTAAGTACTAATAACTATTCATGATAGTAAAAAGAACAACTTGTGTATGTACAAAGACAAATTCCTAACTAACAAACAAAATACAAACAGAAGCTTTAATCCTGTTCTTTTGCATTTCTCAATTGCATTGCTGGTTGATTTTCTTTGCAAAAATAATGCATTTTGCAGGCTGGCCGGGGCATTTGCGTCTATACCCGTTTTTTGGGTCACGTTTTAACTTGTACCCAATAATTGCAAGTGTACCCATTTTTTCGCGTAACTTCAGCATACGGGCCTGAAGTAGCAAAGGCAATCACGCAAACTTCAACATTCTAGTAGACGGGCCTGAAGTAGCAAAAATTGTTGAACCAAGTGTGCTGAAATTTTTGTTTGTAATTACTGAACTTAAGCATTCTAGTGCTGAAGTTTTGTTCTCTATTTGCTGAAGTTTTTTTTTTTGTAATTGCCGAACTTAAGCATTCTAGTAGCTGAAGTTTTGTGATGCTGAAGTTATTTAGTTCATTTGTAAAAACTTCAGCACTAAATAAGCTGAAGTTTTTTTGTCCTGGATTCATTAGTTTTGTCATTAAGCTTTTTCAAANAGTATATTATGCTGGAGTTCCAGTATAAGTATACTTGAACTCCAGCATATTATGCTGGAGTTCCATCATAAGTACACTAGAACTCCAGCATAATATACTGGAGTTCCAGCAAGTATATTGGTCCAGTATAATATACTGGAGTTTGGAGCACCGATGCTCCAGTCTCCAGTATATTATACTGGAGCCAGCAAAGTATACCGGTCCAGCATAATATGCTGGAGTTCATACACAAGTGTACCGAACTCCAGTATATTATGCTGGACCGGTCTCTATTGCAGCAAAATAGTGGCTATTTTTCATTGACTTGGTAAACGCTGGCTATTTTTGATTGACCAGCCCGAAAACTGGCTATACCGTGCTATTTTTACCTATTCATACCTAGGCTTGGCCTTCACAACTTCAGTTCTTCAGGCTGAATTTTGAAACATCATTAAACTGAAACACCAGAACGGACTACTACAAAGCACAGCATCTCCAGCGTTATTAACCGCATCAATTCTAAATATGTGAAGAAAGCTACTTGGATACTGTTTTGCTTATGTAAAAGACCTTTTCATTATATGAATTTCATGTGCTAATTTGTCCAATCTAACCTCAACTATATTCAAGGTGCCCTGTATTTATGGAAGCTCTCAGTTTTTATCTAGTTATCTTTCACCTGATATCTTTCAAAGTGTTTGCTACAAGTCGTATTCTACCTAATTACAATTAGAAACCAACACAGCTTCAGACCAACTCCTCACAAGAAATGAACATCTGAAGTTGCTACTAAGAATTCGCATAAATACAATATGACCATCAGTAATTGTCTATAAGCTTGGTTTGGGAAGTCTTCAGTAAAGGGGAACAGTACCCTGTACTGTTATGTGTTTTGCTAGAAACGCCGAGACATCTGTAGCACTTCGCAGAACAGCTAGTGGATGGGATGTAGGTCTCCGGAGGAACTGCAACTATTGGGAATTGGAGATGATGTCTCTGTAACAGTTGAAAAACTCTCCTTACCCTACAGAGGCACCGGACTCTTTAGCATGACCGTTACATGGAATCGTGCTACAGTGATCTGTCATCTAAATCAGCTTCTTCTCTTGTCTTGTCTGGGAAGGAAATATGGAGAAGCATGCTCCATAAAACACTATAGTGATGTCATACATATGGTCTGCATGCATCCTATATGACCTGTCATCTAAATGCTATTTGGTCTGCCTGCATCTGCTGGGGGTAACTTATGAAACCGTACTGACTCAACAGAATCTACAGAGAAGGGGTTTGATCTTATTATGAGGTAGGTGTTACTAGTGCGAAAATGAGATAGAGGAGGCTAATCATTTCTTTTTGGAGGCACTAGTGATTTCTTGCTGGGTATCTTTGAAGTGAAGTGTGTTATGCCAAGAACAGTCAAATATTTGCTTCTCTGCTGGACTGGACGGATAAAAAAAGGCTGGCAAGGGTAGAAGAAGATCTATTATACCATTCCAGCTTGTACTTGGTGGATTATATAGAAAAAAACGAAATCTCAGATGCTTTGAGGACAAAACAGACAACACATGTAGATTATAATACTAATGTCTTTCTTGTTTGGTGTTTCGATGTAAAATGGAAAATGCAACTGAAGTGGATAGCATCTTAGGAGTCAGCCAGCTCCCTTATATACAAGTTGTGCACAGGAGCTGAGTTTTTATATCCTTTTTTACTGTACAAACTCAGTGTTACCAAAGTGCTTTTCTACGTTAATAGAATTTTATTTACCTACCAAATAGAAGAAGAAAAAAATCAGTCGGAACATCTCACTGCTGAGCCTTACATTCATGAGGCAGACAACATTCAAATTTTCAAGAACAATATACTACCCTGGTCACTTCATAATCCTAGATGTTCTTAATAGTTCACAATTGGTCAGCACTTGCAATATTCAGAGGAGAAAGAGAACAGGAAGTGGTGAAACTGCAATATCAGCATAGTATCAGTATTCTAAGAAAACTTAATGTCATAATTTCGAGACACTCGGTAAAGTGATTACTTAACGTAACATCATTTAGATAATAGAAATAGAAAGCATTTCCAAACAAGAAAGCTAGTCATGGTTCCTAAGTCTTCCATGTATATATTTTTTGATAAAGTAATATAAATTTCATTAAAAGAAAGGGCAAAATATGCCTGTATACAAGAAGTATAACAAAAATTAAGTCTTCCATGTGTATAAGAATGTCAAGTATACAAGTATAACAAAAATGAAGTCTTCCATGTATATAAGAATGTCAATATGAAGTTATTCACATACTAAGTACAAGCCTATCAAATTAGATTCCAATAGGCACATAACGCACTCTTACTTGTCCTTTCTCTTTCCCCCATTCCAACAAGGTATAGCACAGCTTCATTAAGGAGCACATAGCAAATCCATTTAAAAGTAGAACTTACTACAACAGACAAAGTATGTTATCTAGGGTTGAATCCATCATTTATATAAGTTCAGATTAGCTCTCATATTTCGGAGGTGTTTATATGGAAAAAACACTAGTTATTTAGAACATTGCATTTTATGCTAATAATGTACTGTATCCTATCTTGTCTTGGCTACTCTTAAAAACATTACCTGATTTCATATAAAATAGAACAGAAAATCCTAAAGTAAAATACCAATAACATCACCAACAAACATCTTAACATATGCTGCCCTCTAGAAACTGCATGCTATCCCGAGTCTCAATGTCACTAGACTAAAAAAGTACTATCAACCAAGCCCCAACAACAATAAAATGCAGTTTCCTCATAAATTGCAGCAAGAATCAATCTGAGGTTCACCATGAAATAAATTCATGCTAAACAAAGGCAAAGACAACATAGTGTCTCCTCTCCCCCTGGCTAAGCACCCTGTCCATCTACCCCTTACAGAACTGGAATAGATAGAACGCTAAAGCTAGCGCTCTCTATCTCTCTCTATGATACACACATACGCACCCCTCCTTTCCAGCCAATTTATCCTGAACTAAAGACAAACTTAAAACTATTATGAAAATGGATCATGCAAATGATCATAAAGACAAAACTTATCTATTTGCAAACATAAATGCAGAAAGCTAGAGCTACCATAAACATACACTTCCTTGAAAGTTCAGTTTTCACATAACGTTTCTCCCTCTAAGGATCAGGTTAAACATCTCACAATTTACCTCCTCCTCTGGTGGCATGTATCATAGATGTCAGAATTCCAACAGAATAGAAGAGAATGTGAAGCTAAGTCCAACAAATAGATGGCCAACGGGCAGAATTAAGGTCAACACCAATTTTGAAGCGTGAAAATCAACAAATAGGAAAATCTATTACATAAATTTTAACCTTCAATCCGCCAACTTACAGATAAACATGAATAAAAATGTAGTAGTAACAAACAAGTAAAGGAATTGAATACAGATCTAAAAATTGGAAATTACAGATCCAATCTAGATCTATAAACTAGATACAAAATTTCTAAAGTATTCCCTGCAAAATCCGACGCACCGCTAGTTTTTCTACCAAAGAAATATTACAGTTCAATTAAATTGAATAATTGATTCACATCAAATTTAGAAGCTCCACAAACCAACCTCATATTCGTGTCACCAAACGTGATCCGACTAGACACGAGCAGCAACAGCCGGAGCAGCGGCAGCCGCGGCAGAGGAGGCAGCACCACCGAGAAACGAAAGGAATCCAACGTTGCCCGGCTCTTGATCATCAAGAAACAAATCCTCCGGAACCCTAAAAGCTCCATGAGCACAAACAATAGCCAGTCCAACAAGGAGTGCAGATATGAGCAGCGATCCAACACTGGTGAGGAACACCACAACAATAGTGGAGACTACTAAGATCCCCAGCGTTTCGCGGTCAGAGAAAGTGCGGCCAAGGATAACAACAGGCTGATCTGAGGGCCTGAAAAGGTAGAGGAAAAACCAGCCACCGAGGAGAGCGAGGAGGACGAGGAGAGAGAAAGGATGAGAGAGAAGGGAAAGAGCGAGTACGCCAGCGAGTAGAGAAATATAATTGACGCGGAAGTAGGAGAAGTTTTTGCGGACGCGTGAGGCGGCCTCAGCGACGGAGTCAGGGCGAGCAAAGGATGTGCGATCGAGAAGTTCATACCAAGGGCGGCGTTGAGCGAAACCCTGACGGATCGAAGATGAGAGGCGAGAGATGAAGGAGCGAAATGCGGGAGTGGCAATAGGGGGCTGAGATTGGGCACCAGAAGCCCCCGTGGATTGAGGACTTGAAATCGGAAGTGTCGCCGGAGAAGCCATTGGTTATTCTTCTCCCTTCTCTCGTTTGTTTGATTTGATTGGGGAGGGTGCAGAGAGAGAGGGAGAGTGCAATTTGGACAAGAATAATAATGGGTAACGTTCCAAGTGCTTCGGCTTTCTTTTTTTATATATTCACCTATTTATTCTCGTGAAGAGCCAATTATATTATACTCCATTTCTCTCGTTTTGTATAACTGAATTTATCATTTTATCTGGATACAATTTTTAGAAACATTAAATTAATGATTAAATTTTTATCAAGAAAAACTTAAAATAAATATAAATTTAAGTTCATAAATTCAGTTAGGCAAGGCAATTAGGGAAGTGAAAGGAAAAGTAAAAAGATAGAAGATATTCCAATTCCTTCTTTCTTTTACAAAACCACGCAGGGAAGAGATAGATAATAATTCCCCATTTGCCTTTTTTGTTTTTTTTGAGCCATAGTTGCCAAGCATATATAGGGAACTCTATAGAACTGACCTTATTGTTATTCTTCAGAAAAGAAAATGTTAAACGAAAATTACTTTTTGCTGTAAAGAAAGCCTCTACTTCTAAAATTTGATAATCTATAAACTTGTTTATTGTCTGGTGTAAGTTGACTGATAATTCATTTTCCTATGATTCTATGAAAGCTTTTCAATAGCGAGACTGAGGCCTCAATCAGGGAGGAGGTAGCATATAAGCTACAGCGGGACCGACTAAAAATTATGTATAAACAATAGCTCAGTAATTTAGTGGTATTTCAAATCCATAAACTTAAAATCTTCGCGTCGCCTTTGAGCTCAATCCCACGTGCATCTTTATAGCAATGTTTTTAAGACACATCAGCATAAGACGGATTATTAAAGTCCATCTTTACACAACTTTTTTTCGGATAGGAGAGACTGGATAATGATAAAATGATAACTACGATATGCAATCTCAAACACTAATGTAAAATTAATCTCACCCTTCCAACAATGGTTGACTAAAAAAGCTAGATCACTCAAAATATGCATTTGTACTAAACCAAGCAATATAATCTTTAAATATCACAAACTGAAATGAGAATAATGTCATTTTTCGTTGATTAAGTGGATTTTTTTTGCATAAATATATGTCTAACCCGCAATAGTGCTGTTGTGCTTGGAAAGGAAAAAAAACCTTGTGCTGTTGTGCATTGATCACGCCCAACTATGCCGTATAAAAGAACAATGCGGTCGCTGCAAATATAATCCGGTTTACAAGTCCGGAGTCGAATCCCATAGAGAGTTAACCTATCAACTGCTACCTTCAGACCCACCAAATCTTCAGAACCAGCTTCCCAAATATTCAAATTCTCAGTTGATTGTTCTTTAATAACTAACTTGCAAGTAAATAAAAGGCTATAACTAAATTAGAAGGGTTGTAAACAATTATGAAAAAAAGCTAAGGCAATGATTTCCCCTATTGATGAAATCCCTTCTGTTTATGCTCATACAAATTTACCCACACATCTCTATCAATCATGAACGCTAATCTTACCGCAAATCTCTCCCGAGTAATCACAGTAATCTACTATTGCACTCTCCCGAGATACACTAGCTTGCTTAAATTCGCACAATTCAATTTAAATTGCACCCAAGGCTTCGTTATTCCTAATCCCGCCTTTAAACCCGCAATTATAGATTCCTCTAATAATCTAGGAGTGGTGTTGTTCAACAACACCCTAAATATGCACTCTTTTCCAAGTTATGCACACTAAATAGGCACAGCTAATTGAGGATCCTGTCAATTAACTACAACGAACACGAAGTTGAACAAATAAAGATTTAACTAGCAATTTGTATTCACATAAACAAGAAGTTCATCACTCAATAGGGTCCATCAAAGCCTTAGACAAGGAATTTAGCTACTCATGACTATGGAAGAATAAACTAAGATTGAATTCATCATAAAATCAAAAGAAAAGAAGAAAGATGGTTGGAGTACTCTCTCACAATGGTTTTCCTTGCTAAGAAACCTTAAAAATCAATACATGCCTCTCTTGGGCGAAGTCTAACGTTTTAAATAGGGTTTAGGTCTAAAAATCCCGTGTTTTACACTTAAGTCCCCGAAGTTTACTGCGCCCACCGCGGTTCTACCGCGGTCGCGGTCAAACCGCGGCCAAAAGCCTTCTCTGATTCTGAAATCATCCGCAGCTGTCTTCCACCGCGGTTCTACCGCGATCGCGGTGGAACCGCGGTGAAACCAGTGCTCTGGATCTTCGGCCTGTTTTGCATGGTTTACTTGGGAAATTTCACAGTTGGCCTCTTTTTCACTGTTCAGCCAGCTGCAATAACATAGAAAGTAAGGTCGAGCTCGCCAATGCCTAACCTCTTATAAATGACCAGGGGCATGAGATAATGCTGGCCCCTAAATCACAAAGTGCCTTAGCAAATGCATAGTTATAATGGGTGCATGGAATTGTAAAACTACCTGGATCAGATAAAGTTTTTTCAGCAACAGGTCTAGATACCACTGCACACATGTCTGAGTAAGGGTCACAGTCGATTAAGTCTTGAAAGTCCAAACTTCCGAGACATCAAGTCCTTCATCATTTTAGCATATCCTGGCATCTCGCTTTGAGCTTCAATCAGTGGATGTTTATCTGGATTTGTTTGAGCATCTCTAGGGAACTTTTTTTGTACTGCTCCTTCTTTTCGATGCTTGGCCCACTTTGCGGGGAATGGCTGCAGGAGGTCTTTTCTTCCCAATCACTGAGGTTTTCCTTTTCAGCGACTGTCTCAACTATCGGTTTCCGTTGCTGTCTCAACTACTGGCTACAATTTATGTCTCAGTCTCTTGCTTTGCATATTCTTTTCATCAGGAGTAGGGTGAACCGTTACCTCTGTCAATCTCTAAGAGTCATCCATTTTTTTGTTCAAATGGGTAACTGGAATTAGTGTCTCATGCCTGTATATTTTTCTCGAGCTCTCTCTGTCAACATCTAATCCCTGCATTTTCGTAGACTCACCGCCATCAGCTGCTTTGGGCCTTTGATCTTTTGGATTGGAATTGGGTTATCTTGCAGGTAGTGTCCCCTTGAGGACGATTGTTAAGTGAATTGAAATACTGGCCCACTTTGGTACCTCAATATTTCTTGATAGCTGCATCAGGTTGCATCACCCTTTCATTTATTTTAGCAATTGGACCAATAACCTGCTGCATTTCATTGCTTTCAAGCCTTGCAAACCCGTCTTCCTGTCTTCACCCTGCTTGTTGCTGAGGTGGGTGGTACCTTGCTGCTGATTGTTGTACCCTTGAAGGTCTAAGATACGGTGCCATGTTGTTGGGGGGTCTCATGCCTCCTCATATTTCCGGGTTTAATACTGTGGCTGCGGTGGCCTGGTACTGCTGCTGAGTCTGCTGACCCATTCTGATTACCTTGTCCTCTACCCCCATAAGTTAGCCACAATAGTTCAATCTTCAGGGTGCTGGTGATGATGATCATGCTCTGCATTCCATGGATTACCAATTGGCTGCTAATGCAAGATGTGCAAAAGCTCCGTTGGTAGTGGTCTTACTATGTGAAACCTGTTGCTTCTCGCCTGATTCCTCCACCTTTTTGGTGAGAATGCTCATTTGCTCGAAAAGGAGTCGATGTTTCAGCCATTGTTATTAGGAAGGATCAAGAGGCACTGAGTGCACCACCTAGAGTGATAGGTGCATTTCTAGAAGTCCAACCCGAATTCTGCCCATCTTTGTCAGCAAAATTCTGACCTTCCTCTCCCAAGTCTTGCTCAAGGATGGCCCCACCAGCTGAGGCATCCAACTATATATCTTCAAGCTGTCTTGACAATCCCATGTAAACCGTTGTCCCAACATCTGCTCTGGAACCCATGGTGGGGACAACCATAACCAACATTCCTTTAAACCTCCCCATTCTCGTGTGTGTCTCCATTGGTTTCTGGTTTGAAGCTCACAATCTATCAATTTGTTAGCGGTCTTTTGGGAGGGATGGAACTTGTTGTGAAATTTGCTTAACCAACGTATCCCAAGTTGACTATAGAGTTTAGGGAGCGAGTTTAGCCAAACTGAGCAGACTCTTTGTCACCGAGAATGGAAAAATAAATAGTACTGATTGCTTCCGGAGTCATGTTCGGTTGCTTTTTGAGTTTTTGCAAATAGACAGGAAGTTCTTTAAA
>NW_017674455.1:46642-51312 GCF_001879085.1 Nicotiana attenuata
TGTTGCTGAGGGTCTTCTGTTTGTGTCCCAGAAAAAAGTCCCTTGTTCTGCAACAAGTGTAGCATGTTATTTGTGATCTGGAACGATTCAGCTTGTATCGCGGGCACAATAATGGCAGTGGCCAGATTGTCAGCTGTGGGTTGTGCCCAGTCATAAAGTGCACCTTCAGGCACAGGAGGTGCCATTTGCTCATTTCTGACGTTCCCGTTGGGGTCGTTTATGTCGCCCATGTCAATTTCGAGTTGGTGTGTTTGTTGTGATTGTTGAAGTCTTTTGTTTGCACGATTCAATGCCCGGAATGTCTTCTCGGGTTCTGTGAATCCTTCAAGTAGTTCTCCAGTCCTCGTAGAATTTCTAGGCATGCACCTGTGTACCCAGATCAACAACCGTCAAAATTTTCAATGAAAAAGTTGGTAGAGAGAAAACTGACTACAATAAGAATCTTTGTATTTCTGTCAATGGCAATTGATAATTCCGTTAACTCCCCGGCAACGGCGCCAAAATTTGATCACGCCCAACTATGCCTTATAAAAAGGACAATGCGGTCGCTGCAAATATAATCCGGTTTACAAGTCCGGAGTCGAATCCCACAGAGAGTTAACCTATCAACTGTTACCTTCAGACCCACCAAGTCTTCAGAACCAGCTTCCCAAATATTCAAATTCTCAGTTGAGTGTTCTTTAATAACTAACTTGCAAGTAAATAAAAGGCTATAACTAAATTAGAAGGGTTGTAAACAATTATGAGAAAAAGCTAAGGCAATGATTTCCCCTATTGATGGAATCCCTTCTGTTTATGCTCATACAAATTTACCCACACATCTCTATCAATCATGAACGCTAATCTTACCGCAAATCTCTCCCGAGTAATCACAGTAATCTACTATTGCACTCTCCCGAGATACACTAGCTTGCTTTATTTCGCACAATTCAATTTAAATTGCACCCAAGGCTTCGTTATTCCTAATCCCGCCTTTAAACCCGCAATAATAGATTCCTCTAATAATCTAGGAGTGGTGTTGTTCAACAATACCCTAAATATGCACTCTTTTCCAAGTTATGCACACTAAATAGGCACAGCTAATTGAGGATCCTGTCAATTAACTACAACGAACACGAAGTTGAACAAATAAAGATTTAACTAGCAATTTGTATTCACATAAACAAGAAGTTCATCACTCAATAGGGTCCATCAAAGCCTTAGACAAGGAATTTAGCTACTCATGACTATGGGAGAATAAACTAAGCTTGAATACATCATAAAATCAAAAGAAAAGAAGAAAGATGTTTAGAGTACTTTCTCACAATTGTTTTTCTTGCTAAGAACCCTTAGAAATTAATACTGCCTCTCTTGGGCGAAGTCTAGCGTTTTAAATAGGGTTTAGGTCTAAAAATCCCGTGTTTTACACTTAAGTCCCCGAAGTTTACTGTGCCCACCGTGGTTCTACCGCGGTCGCGGTAGAACCGCGGTCAAACGCCTTCGCGGAATCTTCAACCTTCAGAGACTGCCTTCCACCGCGGTGAAGGTGGAACTTGTACCCGGGCATTTTGGCCTGTTTTGAATGGGTTACTTGGGAAATTCAACAATTAGCCTCTTTTCATCAATAGTTGACTCCAAAACCGCTCCTTAGCCTTCCTTACACCTATATCACCTGCAAATCATGTAAAGCACTAATAAGAGCATTTTGTTGTCATTTTCCACATTAAAAGTTCACAAGAAGGTGATTATTTGGTGCGTGATTATAGTCAAATTCACCTATTATCATGCATCCTAATACACATTGAAAAAAACAGTAAAGGGAATATGATTTTGATTTAATGGTAGGCTGGTAGCTTATAAAGATTTTTGCTTAATATATATAAATTCGATTATCGCTGATTTCCAATGTAACAGGAAAAAAAGGGCACCTAAAAAGATGATAAAAAGATTTTATATGTAAATGGAATTTATAACATAATAATTGCAACTTCAGCCTACACAAAAACAAACATGGTGTATGATTCAAATCTCAAGGATCTTTTCCTAATGCTTCATCTTCTACCTATTTACTGGTTTATCCCTTCCCCACTGAGACATAATAACCTCATTTGCTTTCTTTTTTTTTAAAAAAAATTTGAATCTGAATATTAAGATGTGGATTAAAATTAAGACATTTGAATCTAAATACACATTTGAATATCAAGATGTGTATTAAGATCTGAATACCAAATGATTAAGATTGTTTGTTTTTTTAACATCTGAATATATAAAATTTATCTTTATTTAAAAATTATTTAACATAAAAATCAAATAAATTACTAATTAATCTAATATATATATATATATATATATATATATATATATATATTAGATACACACACAGTCAAACCTCTCTATAATAGCCTCATTTGTTCCGAATTTTTTTGGATATTATAGCGAAGTGCTAATATAGAGAACATAAATTATAACATAGTGTGAAAATTGGTTCCAAAAAAAACTTGGCTTTTATAGTGAATGGTTGTTATATAGCGATGCTGTTAAGAGAGGTCTTTGTGTGTGTGTGTGTGTGTGTGTGTATATATATATATATATATATTAAATTAATATGATAATTGGTGGTGGTGATGGCTAACGGAGGTGTCTGTGAGTGCCGACTATATGCGGTGGTTGGTGGTGGTTTTGGTTGATGGTGGTAGTTCTGGGTAGTAGCTAGTGGTGATTGGTAGCGATAGCGATTATGGTTGAGGATGGTGGTGGATGGTGATACTTAATAAATCGTGGGTGGTGGTTGTGGTTGTGATTGAGGAAGGTGATGATGGGTGGTGGTAGTTTATAATGGTGGGCAGTGCTGGCTATGGTGATTTGTTGTGGTAATTGAGGTGAGTGAGTGTGTGGTTATTGTTGAGGATGATGGTGGTGGGGGTGGTTGATCGGTTCCAAGCCTGTACCACTATCGAGTGGCAAGGATGGTCGATGCAGTTTTACCCAACAAAGGTCGGGATCGATTTCCACAGGGAGTTAATTGATTTGGAGTTAGGTATCTAACTAATCTAGATGTGTGTGTTGTTCCAAATTGCACCTCCAAACATGGTTATGGTTGATTATACTTCTAATTCTAAATTATAATATGCTAGAATAAGCTAAGTACACTATTTTTGGTGGAAGTTTTCAAGAGTTAAAAAGGCACTAGGGTAGTGACTTTTGCCTAGGTGGATATCTAACAAGTATCGAGAATTTAGGGCAAGCTTGTTATGATTGGGGTCGTGATATAACCATCACACATAAGTACTTACTCTATACCTCTCGATAGTTTGAGTGACTTTGCCCAATTTGGCTTTCTCAAGTCCAAATGGGTGTTGATGCATAACAAATGATATTGGCTCAAGTCGGGTATTACTATCTCTAGGTTTAACCCTTTAATTGGGGCTATCAATCTCTTGAATTCACCCCAATTCCTTCTTAGCCTAATTTCCTAGACTTAGTCCCTCTTTCTCAAGAAGAGTCTAAGTCATAAAGGCACGAATCAGTGTTTGCAACCACCAATTCTACAATTAAAGCATGAATTAAGATAAATATCACTAACCCATAAATAATTAAGCCCTAAAATTCAAGACCCATTAAATACCCACACTAGGGTTGGGTCACAACCCTAGCTATGGGGTCTAGCTACTCATAATAACAGTAGAAATCAAAGATGAATATGAAATACGAGCCATAATATTCAAATACAAGATGAAAATATAAAGATTGAAGATAAATCTACTCTAAAATTACTCAAAAAGGTAAAAACCAGACGTTCACGTGTTCTCTCAAACAAAACTTAACCTAAAAATGTCAAAAAGGTCTATCTAAGCTGCAATTTCGGGACAAAAAAGCCTCTGCGGAGAATTTGCGGACTCGTAACTCAAACCGCGTCCGCGTTTGATCTTTCGCGGCCGCGGAATAACGAGCGCGGTCCGCGTTTCTTCATAACTGGTCTTGGGTAGAGCTTGACTTCGCGGATCGCGCATTTTCAACCGCGTCCGCGTGAGAAACAGATGCGGCCGCGTAATTTGGGCGCGGACCGTGTTCTTCACTTAGGTCTAAAATGTAGAGTCTCTGAACCTTGATATGAGCTCTCAGCAATAATCCATCCACGGCCGCACCATAGATTTTGCGGCTGCGCTTTTCCATCGCGGTCAGCGTTGGTTTTTGAGCTCAAATACAGCCTCTCTGAATCCCACTTTCACGGACCGTGTAATAGTGGCCGCGTCAGCGTTAGTCCTTACGCGGGCGCTCTTTTCTGGGGGTGGCTATGGTTGAGGATGGTGGTGGTAGTTGATAATGGTAGGCGGTGGCGGCAGTTAGTAACGATTGTGGATGATAGCATCAATGAAATGAAGTCTTGGTTATAGATCTTTGTATGGGTCGAAATCTGCCAGATAATATTCAAAATAAGATTACCCCGAAGGAAGAATTTTCGAGTCGTCATTAGTCGAGGTGGGCCAGGAAGCAGAATACTCGTAGCCGAATAGTCGACGGGAGCCGTGATCGAGATGTCGATAATGGTGTCAACCAAGTAAGGTGACCCCAAACGTGTCAAAAGGAATGGCGGTCATAGCCTTTCAGAACGGGCTGAGCAGGGATGGTTCGAGGGCGACTAGGAAGTTATTAAGTCGACTGATGAAGTACCCCCCCCCCCACCCCACACG
>NW_017674455.1:51332-55641 GCF_001879085.1 Nicotiana attenuata
CCCCCCCAACCACTTGGAATGAAATACACAAGCATATTGTGCCGAGGTCCGGACAAACGAGGACGACCTCAATGGACCAACTCATCGACTGACCTCGGTACAGGACGAATCCAGAAAAGATTGAAGAAATGATACCAGAAGAGATATCGCAGCTCCGCGATCTAATAGGGAACAACATCAACATATGTCAGAACGGTCGTTCCATCCTCCCCCCGCTACAAAGAAGGCCCGCCCAGACCTAGGACAGGGACTCATCGGAATGAAAGAGATATGCCCCACTTATTATCCGCTCACAACTTTTGTGTGTTGCCTACAGAGATAGTCTATGCCCTGGAGAAGCTCGAACCAAAGGTGAAATGGCCGCAAAAGATGAGGTCAGATCCGAGTACCAGAAAGTCAGACGCCCTCTGCGAGTTTCACCAAGAACGAGGGCACAAAATTGAAGATTGTATCGCCCTAAGGCAGGAGGTTGTAAACATGTTACGACAAGGACACCTCAAAGAGTTGCTAAGCGACCGGGGAAGGAACAACTTTTCCAGAGGACGCGAACAACATCAATGACCGCCGAAGCCTCCCTCACCAACTCATACCATCCACACAATCATCGGTGGCGGCAACGGTGCTTTCATCAACAACGTGAAGTTCACCACTACCCACAAGCTCAAACGGTCAATCACCCGCAAACGGTATGACAAACACGAAGAGAGTATCATCTTCGATAAGTCGATACCAATGGTTTGGCTTTTCCTCATTATGATGCCTTTGTTATTACTTTATGAATTTTAGATATCGATGTGAGACGTATTATGGTAGACGATGGGAGCGGCGCGTGCATTATCCATCCTCGAGTACTTGCACAAATGAAACTCAATGATAAGATAGTTTCGCTTTGCATCACGCTAACTGGTTTTAACAATGCAGTCAAGGGAACATCTGGTGAAATCACACTCCCCGTTCAAGCCGGTGGTGTCACTTTGGAAACCACGTTCCACATCATGGACCAAGACACAATGTACAATGCCATGGTAGGGCGACCATGGATACACACCATGAGAGCCGTCCCTTCCAGCTTATACCAGGTCATCAAGTTCCCGACTCTGTGATGAATATTCAGCATACGAGGGGAACAATGCACATCCCGGGAATGCTACCTCATCACCCTAGACAGCACGGTCACTCAACAAATGAGGGACAAAGAAAAAGAGGCATAGCAATCAACAGGGTCGAGGCCGATATGTGACGGCAACGAGGACGTCATCAAAGACCCTGATATGGTCAAAGCTGCAGGATCGACCATAGAAGACCTAGACCCCGTTCAATTAGACCTCAACGACCACAACAAGAAAGCTTACATCGGCTGCAAACTTCAGGAACTAGGTAAATTTCGTCAATTCTTAACAACTAACGCAGATTTGTTTGCTTTCAGCCATGTAGATATGCCAGGTATCCCAAAGGAAATTGCCACCCATAAAGAGAACGTCGACGCATTCCACCCCCCAGTAAGACATATCAGACGTAAGTTTAACTCCACAATTAATGACGACGTACGTGAAGAGGTAGAAAAACGGTTGGAGAATGGCTCCATCAGGGAGTCGAAGTACCCCCAGCGGGTCGCCAACGTGGTCATGGTAAAAAAGAAGAATGGGAAATGGCGGAAGTGTGTGGATTTCACAGATTTGAACAAAGCATGCCCCAAGAATTCATTCCTATTACCCCATATCGACCAACTCATCGATGCGACAGCCGGGCACGAACTACTGAGCTTCTTAGATGCTTATTCAGGTTATAATCAAATCCTCATGGAGGAAGAGGATCAGGAAAAAAATCATATTCATCACCCATCAAGGGACGTACTGCTATAGGGTTATGCCCTTCGGGCTAAAGAACGCGGGGGCGACTTACCAAAGGCTGGTGACGAGGATGTTTAAGGACCATATAGACGACATGATGACAAGTTATTTAATCCACATTTTAAATATGAATATTTCCATAAGCAAGATTCAAGTGTTGGAAAAAATACTACACACTTAGATATTCAATACAAAGTAAGGAAGTGAAGAAATAAGCATAAATGAGTAACAAATTCTCAACCAAAAGCTTCAAATCTTCAAGACCCAAGTGTGTGTGCAAGAGCACTAGCTCCAAAACTTGTGTTCTCTAGTCAAAAGATGTCAACTATGTTCTAGATCTGCCAAAGATGTGTTTCCAATAAGCTAGGTCGTGTATTTGTGGGTTTGAAATCGTTCAATACTCTTTTTGCTCAATTCCACTTCAATTCAATTCAACTCTCTTCATGGTATCATTTACCTGAAAATCTAGCAATACACACCATAAACAACCTAATATTATAATTAAGGGATACAAAAACTAAAGAAAAGAGACTAAAATAAATGGTAAAATCACCACTCATCAACACCCCCAACTTAAAGCTTTTGATTGTCCTCTAGCAAATCAAAACCAACAATTCAATGAGGTTCTACCATTTAAAGCACAAGTAGCATTGCTATTATTTACAAATCACGTTCTCCAATTAAGCACCATACTTATGGATTTGGTTGGTACTAATAATTAGGCGCAAGCATGTGAATCTCAACCAAATAACTTCCTCATTTAAAACAATCTCAAGAATGCAGTGGAGTTTCAACATATTCAAGTGACAACAACCAAGCCTCAAGATAGAGACTCAAAAGCACTAGTCCACTATATGCTCAATTTACACAATTCGGAATATATCAGTGTCACCAATCCATCATAATCCATGTGCCCTCACAAGCAAGAAAGTCTCAAAATTACCATATTTACAATAACAACACAAGGGACCAATGCACAGAGACACTCACTCTCAACAAAGAATTTCAAGTGTTACAAAATATCATGCCATAAGCTTGCCCTTGTTTTAATTCGTCGCCTACTCAAGAACATTCGGTTGGAGATCCCATAAGGACTTATTAAGCTTGTAATGTAGGTTTAGGGAAGGGTAGGATAAGTATATGGGATACAAGTGACTACACTTTCCTTGAACACTACTCACATTTGTCATTCTTTTCGTATTTTTCTTCTTTTTAAACCACATAGCCTTTATTGACATCTAGTTACCTAAATAGAACTGCCTTAAAGTAACTCTCTAATTTTATCAAGACTCCATACTTTTTTTTAAACAACTATTTTTTTTTGGAGCTTGAGTATCTTCATATAAACAACTTTGAGGTATATGTTTCTACACACAATGTACATCTTCACCATTTCTCAAATAACACCAACACCCCCAACTTAGGTTTTAGCCTCATTCTTAACATTCAAGGAGGGACGGACTCAAAAGAGGAAATTAGTTCACAAAAAGGGTAAAGGTGTGTAATAAGGTAGCCAAAGAAAAGGTTAAAGGCTCAAATGTTGTTAACTAGTGATAGTATTTATGCAATGGTAGGCTCGAAAGGCTAAAGAGACTTTTTCAAAAATCACAAAGAATACCAAAGATCATCCCTCCAACCAAACATAATTAACGTTAGCATTGAAAGACCAACCGGGCAAGTTCTAGATGATAAAGGTAAACACAAGAATTATTTTTAACAAAAACTAACACACATGACACATGAACTAATCAACACGGATTAATTTCACTTCTTAATAAGGACAGTTAGAGCAATATCATGCCAACTAGTAGGCAAAGAAGTCACAAAATAAGCCAAAAAGTTATCACAAAAATCATTTTTCCCTATGCAACTTACAATTTCAATTTACAACCAAAATTTGGAGGGGTATTCTTAATTCACACATCACATACAAGAGACTAATTTTATTAGTACCAAAAAAATTCAAAAGTCTCCACATAACAAAACAAGACTAAATCCCTTAAGAAAGTCGTCACACTATCCATCATAGGGAAAAGTCACCCGGTTCAACACAAAAATATTCCTCGGGAAAGAATCGTAGCATAAAGAAAACTCAAGGAAATTTATTGAAAAGTATATTACTACTAAAGAGATAAAAATAATATAAACTATTTGTTAACAATTAATATAAATATTCTTTTCATTTTGGGACATCTCAAAATATTTTGCCACCATTCCAATGATGTACTATGGTTGGTTGCAGTGAATCTCCCAAAGGTGCAAACGATGCATCAACATTTCAGAGAAAGGTTTGTTAATCTACCAACTCTCTAGTCCTGACTCCTAGCATTGAAGTATCAAACTGATTGTTCCTCTGCACTTCCATTTTCTGGTTGTTGAACAGTTGAATGAAAATGACTTATCACATAATCTATGGAAAAGCAAAAGATGGAACTATGGAGGCCACTTCTATTAATCTA